>NW_027112436.1:384612-396011 GCF_000696795.3 Halyomorpha halys | reverse complement strand
TTACTTAGGACTACATCTCGACAAACGACTGACATGGAATCCTCATACAAGACTAAAAAGACAAGAAACTGCTCGTAGATTCCGACAATTGCAACATTTACAAGACAAACGGTCTAAATTGCCAATCCATTACATAAGACTGATCTACATGACTATTATAAGGCCTATCTGGACAAACGGAGTTGAGCTTTGGGGCTCCACTAAACCATCAAATTCCTCCAGAATCCAATCCTTATAGTCCAAAATCCTTCGTAACATCCTTCATGCTCCTTACTTTGTCACAAATCAAGTCATCCATCAGGATCTCAATGTTCCATATGTTGCCGATTTGGCCAGAACCAGATACCGTTCCTTCCATAATAAACTTCTCAACCACCCAAATCCACTTGTTTCTAACCTAGCTTCTCCTTCATTACCTAATAATCCTCCTAGGCGTCTGAAAAGGAGATGGCCTCGAGATCTTCTCCTCTAGAAATGTTATTGGAGTTCTATCAGTGGGTAGATTCTCCAGATGTATTTATCATGTCACTATGTCAGCTACAGCAAATTTACTTGTTGTATATATGTGTGTACAGTTGTAAATATCAATAAATAAATTATAAAAAAAAAAAAAAACATAATTGTAAAATAGTAACAAACCTAAAATAATATTTTGAAACATACGAGGTCATAAAAAGAGTCAAAATCCAGATATATCATATTATAAGAATATAACACTAATACTAAAAAAAAAATGCTCAGTCTGAAGAAATGTCTTGTGCACAGTTGACGCAAATGAACACCGTAAGACACATATTGGTCTTTTGATGGCAATTCTTTTTTTTTTTTAGAATACTGAATAACCTATAAATTCACTCAAAATAGTATTAGTAATAAGTGAAAACATGAAAAGATAAATTTTTGTTATAAAGACCACCATAGTATTCTTTTGTTTGTATATATTTTAAGAGTTTTTTTTTTATTTAAGTATGTATGATATCATTCATCACTATTACCTATTGCCCACAACTGTATGGCAGATTGTAATATCTATCAATAAATAAATCTATAAAAATAAATTAAAAAAATTCTCTTCATTTTCGTAAAATAATATTAAAATTTTTATTGTTCAACTCTTTAACAAATGATTGCTTTCATGAAAAAACAAGATATTAATTAAAAATGTAATTATTATATTAAAAAAAAATCATAGTATATAATACATACTTAATGAAGTTGCTGCCTCTTCAAGGCTACGTTTCCCAAGTTCTGCTATTTTATCCCCCAAATCATCTTCTCATATATTCATCATTAATGAATTTTACATAAATTCTCTGGATAATATTGCTATAAATTTCTCTTGCTTGATTTAAAATTAACTTTATAATTAATGTTATCTGACATATAAATGGCTTCAAGTATTTTCTCTTTGTAAAATCACTGTATTATCAAAATTAAATATATGTTTTTCTGTATGCATATTGCGCCAATGCCATTTTATTTGAATTCATTTATTTTAATTTATTTGTGTCGTTATTGTTCTTATAATTTTGCTCAACCAATAATTGCTTGCTTTCTCATATATAAAGTTACAGTCAGCTGTTACTTCTATATCAGCTGATCGAATGTATACATACCGTACTGGGTTCACTAAAGTTGGTCTTTTACCGGAACCCCTGTGAGTAAATTCTTATCATTATTTCCACGATTTGGTCTCGGCTATATATAAGCATATATAGCTGGACAATTCCAGAATCTTATATATCAGTCGTGATTGATGTTTTAATTTTATGCAGCCCTTTATTTTACCATGATTTTTTTTATTTTGTTAATAGATCTGTAATATTGAGGAGTAATCCTCAACATCAAATCCTTAAAAAGATATTTGCATGTCTTCAGACAATTCTTATATGTAATTAAATCCGTAATACTTTTAAATTATTTATTTTTTAAATTTAATTTAAGTATTGAGAAAAAATACTTTAATTTCTCTTTTATTGTTGTTTCAACCACTTCCCTTTGAGTCAGCCATTTCTGCGATTGATGTAATAGTTAAACTATAATTACAGTCAACTCTAGCAAGACCTAGTTCAATAGCCGATAGTACACAGGGTATACTAGAACACACATCTGATACGGAGATATTACCAGTGCCTAGTATAATAGCGAATAGGGTCTCTTTGTGGAGTAGCTAAGCTCATGTTTCTCCTTTGTTGTGGGGAACAACCAGAGACCGCCCGCGTACTTCACCAAGTCTCCCCCTCTACTCGGGGGTCTCCCCCTCACACACACCTCAGAGGATAAAACATTTTGGTAAAACAAATATATAATTCTTTAGTTAAATTAGTCGTAAAAACTAGAGTGCAATAAATAAAGAATGGAAAAGATCTTTGACAAAGGTCAACGGTTCAATCTAGTGTGCTTTATAAAATAAATTATATATAAACGTTTACTTTTGCTTACTTATATTTAAAATAGATAATAAGGACAAGTAAAAAATTTCGATTCCAGTTTTCAATAAAATATACGCTTTGAGGTTCCATGAGGGCAAATAACCAGTTATTGCAAAATTACCTTAGTGTCTGTATATGAACATCATAGCTCAAAAATCGTACAGAATTAAAAATTAATTATTTAGAGAAGGTATAGATAGCAGATAATACTGAAGAATTTTCGTTTAAATCGATCAACCCGAAGTTTTATATTATTGAATCGATTTTACATTTATTTATGATTTTCACTAATACACTTCTAACGTATATAATTTAATTTTTTTCTAAATGATTAAAAATGTGACATTTTGAATTTTAATGCAAAATAAATAAATATAAACTATAAAAATATTTAGGTTGAAATCCTCTTGCTGTAGTTGGGGTATTTAAAAACAAGGTAAGTTTTACGTTGTTGAACCAAATAGAACGAATAAGAATAGTAATATAGACTAATTATACACAGTTGAAAAGCCAAATATTGTATAAAAATAATAGAGTAACATATACTGTCGTATAAAGTAATGGAATGACGAACATATGAAGTAAACAAGAGGTTTTCGTTTAACCTCTCTAATAACGTTGTAATTAGTTAATAATTAGATTTTTTGATTCGATGAACATATAGCTTAGAAGTGAAATACACTAAATCGAAAATTGAAATTTCTAGATATTGGAATTTTTTTTTTTTTTTTTTTTCCCGAACCCTCCAAAACAGAAATAAAATGTGAGTTAGTAGTGCATTACTGTGTAGAAATAAAAAGTAATTCGTGTGATATTGGAAGATAATTTTTTATTGTTATAAAACTAATAATTTTTTTTAAATTGTTGAGATTAAAAAAACTTCCAAGATAAATACAATCTATTCTTTATTTTTCATTTAATTTAAATCAATATTATGCAGAAATATTAAGTAAGATTAATTTATAAATTATATAGGTTAAATTGTATGTGGATAATTATAGTTGGCCTTGATAGGATTTTTGCTAATGAAATAAAGAGAAAAATTGAAAAAAATGTAGTTATGATAAATAATTTTTTAAATACTTGGACTGAGTAGAAGAAGGTTACAAGCATGGTTGTGATAAAAGTTTATTAATAGTGTCTGCAGATAAATAAATTTGACTGTGTTTTAATTGATAATTGACTAATTAGGTAATTAAACATATGTGGGATATACTTATTGACAAAAAATAATTTTATCTAATGTTTTTAATGTTTCATAGATATTAATGTTTTGACCTGGGCAGAATAGCCTGCATGAAGTTTTAGAGTGGTTTAAATTATATGTTTTCAAAGTGGTATTGAGGTAAGGTAAATTATAAATAATAATGTTAAGTATTTAAATTGTTTGTAGGATCATACATGTAATAGAAACTTTTTGTAGTAGATTGTCCCTGAAGATGGCCGGATTGGCCGAAACGTTGGACGTATAAAAAAGAAATAAAAAGTTTTGAGACTATAATGGATAGTGTTTGAATTATTTATTAAAAAATTACCAGTCTCAAGAAAATATTAAGATTATAAATGAAACTCTCTAATAACGTTTACTTGTCATTAGTTAATATTTAGATTTTTTGATTCGATGAACATATCGTTCGTTATCTTAGAAGTGAAATACACTAAATCGAAAATTGAAATTTCTAGATATTTGAATATAATTTTTTATTGTTATAAAACTATTATTTTTTTTTAAATTGTTGAGGTTAAAAAAACTTCCAAGATGAATATAATCTATTCTTTATTTTTCATTGCACAACGTTTCAGGACAACGGTCTAATATTCATGAACCTTTACATTCCTAAAATTAAGTTATTTTTATTTATTTTATATATGTGCATTTATGATTCTTGTAATCATATTTATGATATTTTTAATTTCCCTATTGATATTATAGGCGACTATAATCATAGTTCAATATTGTTTTACACTACATTATTTAATTTATTGCCTTTCACTATTGGTGAATTCATCTACCTCTGTAGCATATATCCATGCAAATTCTATATATTAGACATTACCTAGTCTAGTTTTGATTTATTGTGTATTTTAAATTAAAATTTATGATTTTTTTACTATTATTAATTTTAATTTTATTATTATTAAAACCAGAAAATCTTTACTTCATGTAGTTTCACTTGTAAGTCGACGACTTCATAAAATCATTCCTAGTATTTTATTTTATTTTTTTAATTTTGCATTGAATAAATTGTTAATAGCAGAATGAAGTTTTTAGTAAACTTTCATATTTTTCAATTGTTATCACAATTTGGCAGTGGTAAAATGTTGAAAGTTTGGAACGAGAAATATTTTCATAAGCACTTTTTCAGAAAATTTAAAAATTTAAATTAGTCACTCTGTTGAAAGGCTCTTTTGGAAAATTGGTGCAAGTATTGCCAAAGAGAATAATTTTGAAATATATATTCTGAAACGAACGGGGATTCATTTCAAAATGGAGTGGAAAGTGAATGTTGTATCAGGTTTTTACCAATGATATTGAAAAAAAGCTTTATAGAAACGTTTTCTCTCATTTTCAATGGAAGGCACATTATCCATAAGGGCTGATTTCCCCCCCCCCCAAAAAAAAAATGCAAAGGAAACATAATTATTCGATTAAGCCATTTAAAAAAAAAAACATTTGCTCATAGCAGGACGAATTGTTGAATAATAGTGCTTTCTTAAATTTTAAAACGTAAAATTATGTCATATCGGACTTTAGTAAAATTGAGATTTTTTTTGTATAATTTATTGATTTATAATTACAACTGTAATAAAATATATACGCTCAAAACTCACAGAACTCCACGATTGGATCTAGCAATCTAAGAGAAGATCTCGAGGCCACCTCCTTTTCAGCGTACGAAAAGGAGGGTTATCAGGTAATGATGGCCAAGCTAGAAACAAGTGGATATGGGTTTGTTGAGAAGTTTATCATAGAATAATTGGTATCTGATTCTGGCCAAATCGGCAACATATGGAACATTAAGGTCATGATTTTGTTTGCGACAAAGTCAGGAGAATTGTATATTTTGGATTATAAGGATTGGATAGAAGAGAAATTCGACCGTTTTATTGAACCCCAAGTTTCAACTACGTAAGTCCAAATAGACCTTATATTATTATTTACCTGCAATTCAAATTCTCTGTCCAATCCCGTACTCACAGGTCCCGTTTCTCTGACATCTATCCTCCACCTCACCGAACTGCTGCGTTTGATAAATCGTTTTATACCCGAGCTGCATATCTCTGGAACTCCATTTCCTCTAGCATACGTCAGGTACCAACCCTTTCCTCGTTTAAATCCTTTATATTTCACTACCTTTGGTTTACCAATCTAACCCATTATTATAATAGTACAGATATTTTGTAATTAATCTTTTGTTTTGTTTTTACTTAGTCAGTTAGTTTTTTAATTAATCTATTTTTTCTCTCCGTATATAAGTTGTAATTAATTGTGGCCTCACTGTTTTATAGCTAATAAATGTTATTATAAAATTAAAATTGCCTTTGTAATTGTTGTAAAGGGACCTAGTCCCAGAATAATAAACCATTTTTTATTCCATTTCATTTTATTCCAAATATTGTAATTAGTTGGAGGTTTAGACCGTCTATCTAGTATGTACTGTAGTAATCGGAATCGACGAATTGTTTCCTATATTTTCAGTCTTGTGTGAGGAAAAGGTAACCATTTTATATTAAAATAACATTCACACAGGAGGCTTCCCAATTAAAATATTGAAAAAAACTTCTTTATTAAAATTTTATTTACAAAACTAAAAATATTGCTTGCTGTAAAATAAAAAAAACTTGTATAAAATAAATATTCTTCTGAAATCAAAAGTCAGGCAATAGTTCTTTGGATGCGACCTCTTTGTATGGAGGAGGTAAGCTTTAAATTACAATGGCAGACATGCCTACTAACCTCAGCTTAAACATAAGCTCCAAGGGAGTAGCCAATTCCCTCTTTTTGACTTTACTTTTGCTTTGAAGGAGATTTGGATTATGCTCACTTCTACTACTATAGTTGGAAAAGTTAGTTGTAACCATATTCTTAACTAATAATTGTAACTGTAGTTTTGATTAATTAAATACCACAACCACAAACAATACAAATTGTTAATCGTAATACTGTTGGAATCGATTTAACCTTCAACTGGATAATTAGAGTCAAAGATATTTAAAACATTGTTATACATTGAACTGTCCACATTTTAAATAAATATAAGATTTTTTGTCCGGTCGTATTAATCGATAAACCGTAAATTCAGCCTTAAAATTGTGTATTGAAAATCGATATATCCTTCCACAGAAAAAAAACATATATTAGGGCTCCTTTATATGTTTTCAGAGGTGCAGAAAATAAAAATTCTAGCGATTTAAAGATCGCGCCAATGTTTATCGATTTATTTTAGCTTATCGCAATTCTAACATATAGGAATCTTTTTATTTATTATCTGAGGTGCAGAAATAAAAAATATTATCAAATTTAAAGATCTATTTAAAGATTTATTTATTTTAGTTCCTCGGATTTTTAACATATGTTAATGTTCTGGCTCTAATAAAATTATCATAGCCCCTTTTACAAGTTTTCTGTGATGTATAAAATAAAAATGCTTCCGATTTTGAGATGATGCGCACACGTATCGATTTACTACTTAGTTCTCTTCATATGGTTTCTGAAACAGAGAAAATAACATTTCAATCAATTGAAAGATTGATTTTTAGCTCCTCGGATTTTTAACATATAAGGTGTCAATATTAATATTATTTATAAATAGAAATAGGAAATAATATAAATTTAAAAATCGTGCGCTCATTAAGCGATTTATTTTACTTTTCTTATTTCTAACAGAGGTCCCTTTTTTATTTTTGAACTGCAGACAATGGAAATGCTGTTCGTTTTAAAATCGGGCGGTCGAGTATCTATTTATTTTTATATATTTTATCTCTCATTTATACCATATTAGGTTAGCTTTATATTTTTTTTAGATGCAGAAATATACTATGCTTTTTAAATATGAATATAGTATTAAGTTTATTATTATGCGTTGGCGTATCCCTGCCTTCCTCTTGGTCTGGTTCCTATAACTGAAGCCTTCATAGTTAGTAAGAGAGGTCTGTTGGATGGCTTCTCCCCAAATGTTCTGCCCATTGTTACATGTTCGCTTTTATACCTACACATTCCAAATCCTACTACAAACCCCATATTCCTTGCCCCACTTTGGACCCACTTCCTCCCTGAGAACTTTACTCTAAAATTTATCAATATTTTTCTCAAGAGTGCCAATATATTAGTATACTTTATAAATATATAATATTTTTTATTCTCTTGCACCCTGCATATTGGAAAAATTTATTTAATTAGTTTATATACTCCATGCGAAACCGCATACTGAATGTATGTAATAACACTACATTAATGTAAATGTACTACAGTACTATGCTAATAGTATTAAAAGAAAAGATAACAGAAACTAAGAGTAAATAAAGTATAAAATACAATAATAAAAATAATGCAATTAGAACACGTGATTAGAGAAGGCAACTAATCGTTTAATACAATAGATAACAACAAATAAAAGAAAATAGATAGTGAAAATAAATTAATATACATACAGTATAGATGTGAGAATTAACTATTGAACTAACACAAAACATAATTAAATTAATTGTTATTATATTAGAGGAACAATTGGAGTACATACGATGATCACATTTGGGCTAAATATATTTTAGAGATGAAGTGCACCAATTCTTTTTTGTATTTTCCGAGGATTTCAGATTGCTTAAGTGGCCATGTATCTCCGTGCATTATCTAGTATTTTATAAAATTGAACCTTTGTTGATCGCACAGGGTGCAGTCGAAAAGTAAGTGATTAAAAGATTGTTGAGTTTGTCCGTCGCAATTACAGAAATATTTGTTAAAATGAAATCTCTTAAAGTATTGTTTGGACGTTCCGTGTTCTATCAGTAGTTGAGTAAGTTTGTAATGTGTACTTTTTATTTTGTTATTATCCTGAGAAGTTACGTTTGGTATGTATTTACGGAGGAGTCGTCCTTTATTCCAAAGTTGTCAGCATCTATCCCAGTCCTCAATGAGTTCTTATGGATTTCTTTAATGTAGGGTAAGGTAACTAAACTGTAATCCATGGGAAGCTGAGAATCGCTAGTTGAAGATTATATATATTATTTTTTTTAAATATTTATTTATTGCTATTTACAACTGTACATTATAATACATTTAGTAAATCAGATCTAACTTAAATTGGACTGTTACAGGCGTGTAGAGAAACTACCCACTGGTAGCACTCTAATGACATTTTACATTAGCTGGTCTCGTGGCCATCTTCTTTTCAGGCGCCTCGGAGGATTGGCAGGAATGGAAGAGGATGCAAGGTTAGAAACTAGGGGGTTTGAGTGGTTGGAGAGTTTATAATGGAAGGAGTGATATCTGGTTCGGGCTAGATCGATTACATAGGGAACATTAAGATCTTTATGTATGATTTTATTTGTGACAAAGTAAGGAGCATTGAGAATTTTACGAAGGATTTTGGATTGTAAGGATTGAATACGAGAGGAATTCGAAGGTATATTGGAGCCCCAAAGCTCAACTCCATATGTCCAGATTGGCCTTATTACAGTCATGTAGATCAGTCTTTTGTAATGAATTGGAAGTTTAGACCGTTTGTCTAGTAAGTGCTGTAATAGTCGAAATCGACGTGCAGTTTCCTGTCTTTTCAGTCTGGTGTGAGGATTCCAGGTTAATCGTTTGTCCAAATGTAGTCGAGGATGCGGATCTGTTCGACAGGGGTAAGAGTAACACCATTAAATGAAACTGTAGGGCAGTCAGTAGGTTTACGACAAAGGGTAAAGGTGATTTGATGGAATTTATCTTAATCCTCCAATTACGACACCAATCTTCGAGGGCTGTGATATGGGATTGGAGATTTTGGGATACAATTGATGGGTTATTATTAACAGTGAGCACACATGTGCCATCGACATACGTGTGAGGATAGTGTTAGGATTGGTTGGAATGTCATCTGTATAGACGGTGTAGAGGATGGGACCAAGGATACTACCTTGAGGAACACCACTGGACTGAGAATAGAGGGATGAATAGGAACCATTGTGGTTTCCTTGGAATAATCTATCAATGAGAAAGGAACGAATGATGAGAAAGTATGTAGGAGGTAGGAATTTACGGAGTGTGTAAAGTAGTCCCGGGTGCCAGACTCGATCAAAAGCCTGCTATATATCATTAAATTATTTATTCTTTACTTTCCTGTTATTTTATCGTATTGTTGGAGCCCTTGAAGGAGGCCAATAAAAAAGTACTACTGTCTGTTTGATTTCTGATTAAATCTCAACCATTCTCCACTTGTTTCTATTTTGTTTTATTACCTTGTTTTAAATTAATATTTGTAAAACTCCAACAAAGGTTAAAATATATATTAAAAATAAATAACACTTGAGATGTAGGCCGGCAAATAAAGACCCTTAGCAACTCTACACGCCCGAGGCCCTTGGCAGCCTATAAATCTACCCTTTCACAGCCTTCTGTGTTTTGCTTAGCAATAAAACAAAAAAATAACTCTGTTTTTAATAATATAAATTCTTCTTGTTGAAACAGAACGAGGAATTCCGATCAATGAACGTCAGTCTTCATTCGATAAATAAACATTTTAATACTGGTAGGTAAATATTATTGCTAAAAGGAAATAATTCTAAAACAAAGACTTTGCAATATTTACATTGATATTGAATATCAGTAAAAAGTCATTATTGAAACATCTCAAATATAATATAAATACTTATATAAGGTAAGTGAAGTTAAGAGGTTCTTACCTGTACATATGTATATATGTGTGTACTTTTTTTATACACATCTACAAACAAATGAAGAGACCGTAATATGCTAGAAACTCGGTAAGGTAAGATAAATCGACACGCGTGCACTTAATCTTAAAATAAACAGCATTTTAACTTTAAGTTTCATTTTCTTGATTCCAGGAAACATATAAAAGTAGCCTAATACGTTAATTATCCGAAAAAGTGTGTTTTTCTTTTCTTTAATTTAATTTCATTATGCATTTAAGTGGTTTTTATTTTCAAGTTTTTTATAGTCAATCATAAGTTAATTTCCGTTTTTTAATAACAATTAAGTTTTTATTTTTTGTAATTAAAATTAAATTAGAATACATTAATGGAAGATTATTGATTGACCGTGTGTATAGATGAATGGAATATGGTCCGGGTGCGGTAAAAAAAAAAAAATCAAATAGTAATTAATTATACTATTTTATTGAGAGAACGTTTCACCCCACGTTGCAGGGCTTCGTCAGGGCTAAAAAAGATACAAACATTATAGTTACAAAAAGGAAAAAAAACAAAAACATAAGTGTAAAATAACTTTATTGGACTGTTAGTTCAACAACATACTTACTTATTTTAGTCTAATCAGAGAATATTTTTAATCTTACGATAAGTAAGCCTAGTCAGGTATACAATAATAATTATAAACATTAATAATACACGACTTTTTTTTTCTTTCTTCTTCTTTTTTTTTTTTTTTTTTTGGTTCATCTCTTTGGTTCTTTTATCTTTCCCCCCACCCCCGTTTTTCTTCTCTTTTTTCCCTTTTTCGTGATTTTTCATCCTCTCCCCTTTCTCTCTTTTTTTTCTTTTTATTTCCTTCTTTTTTCCTTTCATATCTTGGTCTCAACCCAATGCGTCTTTAACAGAATAATGGATAAAATACTAATAAAGATATGAGAAGATATATGAAAGATACTTAAGTAACAAATATAAATAAGAAAGTCTGGAAGATTATTGATTGACCGTGTGTATAGATGAACGGAATATGGTCCGAGTGTGGTCAAAAAAACTCAAATAGTAAATGATTATACTATTTTATTGAGCCAACGTTTC
>NW_027112436.1:376277-384347 GCF_000696795.3 Halyomorpha halys | reverse complement strand
TTTTTTTTTTTTTTTTTTTTACCGCACCCGGACCATATTCTATTCATAGAATACATTACGCAAATAAGTAAATTTGTTATGAGGCGTGTATAATATAAATACATCGCTGCGGTTCGGCACATTCAACAACATTGTAGGCTGCAATGGGATTTCGGCCTGTATACGGGGACTGATAAGGGAGCCTAGAGTCTACAGTCCGCAGCCTAGAGTCCAGAGACTGAGTCAGAGTTGAGAGGCATCCACCGGCTCACCGCTTTTGAGGCCATAAGAATTTTTGGGGTTCCTTTCAGGACCCTCACCCACCCAATTTTCAATCAATCAACACTTGGATGACGGGAGATGTTGCGGAATGTAAAATATATCGATATACGCATATCGACCCCCGTGCTGTGAGTGACTTTTTTCCCCCATACTTTCATTGAGCATCACATTTTTTTGTTTGCTTGTAACTTGGGTTAATTAACTTATTATTCCTTGAGTAAAAAAAATTATTTTGTTTTATACATGTATAAAAATATTTTCTTTTTTTTACTTCACACATTTTTATTTTTTATAACAACATTAACATTCATATTTTATTTTCATTTGTATATCAGTTGGAAAATTATTTTTATTCTCTAATTTTTCTTTATTATTTTTGTGTTTTTTTCTATCACCCGAACCAGCGAACAATTTTTTCTCTGGGGAAGAGGTAGGTTTTTTCATTTACAAAACGCCCCTCACTCCAACAAATACGACATATTAAAATCGATTGCATCTTTGTTTAATTTAGATGTTTCAAAGAAAAAAAGTTGGAGGATATTACCCAAATTAACTGTATGCTAATGGTATCACTGATTTGAATAGATTTAAATTTAAATGAAATACACATGGTTAAATAGGCATCTATTCTTGAATTAATTTATACACAATTGATGATTTTTGTGAAAGGGTATTACATTAGGATTAGTTGAATTATTTTGATTATTGGATGACATGATGTTACATAAAATAATAGACGTTGAAGAATATTTGATGGTTGATTTGTGAGGTTTGGCTTATCTTGGTGACTTGTCCTTCCCTCTTTAATCCTTTCTTCTGTGCCTCTACCTGAATGGGGTGTAGTTTATTCTCTCTTGGTGAATTGAGGATCTAAGCCAGAAAACGATGTGGCTCCTGAGACATGTCACTCTCGTCTCTGTTGTAGAGGCCATGATGGCTACCAAAGCCTGCTTCATATATCTGCCCATAGATAGCATCATCAATTTCTCATATAGCTTATTGATTTCTATTCAAATTTGAGGAGGGCACCAAAAATTAAATTATGAAAAAAAATATTTTTATGTAGAAATTTTATGTTGATTTTTTTAGATGCTTGAAAATTTGGTTACAACTTAAACAGTTTATTTTGTAAAATAAAATTTGTTTATCAAATATTTGATTGTATCCTTCTTTTTGGTTAAATGTAAGTTTTGTTTACCTCCCTCATGTAATATTAAGACGATAAAATGTGTTTAAAGTTTATTTTTTCAGTATATTTTGGTATATAATTAATTATGAAAAATTTTTTGTAATTGTTTCTCCCCTTTATTATATTCATTGTTCTCTTGGTATTTGTATGTTATTTCATTGTCATTGATTTTCGTATTTCTATTTAAATCTTAGATTGTTTTTTTTAACAATTATTTTTGTTGTTATCTGATTTTTTTTTTCACTTTACTACTTATTCGGTTATAGTTATAGTTACGGTTACCACTGAAATCACTGCGCTATAATTTGTTGATAAGTAATACTGAATAACCATTTTCTCTCAATATATTATTGTTAATGTTTCTTTTAAGTATTTTTTTATCATTTAATTTATGTGCCCTGGTGTTTTACCCTGTATTAATAAACAAACTATGAACTATATAAACTTATATATCTTTTAATATTTTGCTTTCTGTGGAGTACAAAGTAAAAAAAGATGGATCACAAAATAAATGGTGAAATACACACAAAGGAAACAAAAACATTAATTTGAGAGAAAATGTTTATCCATGATTACTTATTAACAAATTAAGGTACAGTGATAACAGAGGGTACAAAAAAGTTGAACCAGCATTTCGCCGAAAGTTTAAGCAGAGTTCATTCAGAATCAAATTAATTATTTATACGATGTATAATATGTGGTTAAATTTTATAGGTATTTTAACACTAAAATTAATAAATAGGTAAACAAACAAATTGTAATATGATAATATGGCGAACCTAATATGTTAGGTAGATTCTACAATATACTGTTGATAAAGTGAGTGATAAGGTTATAATAGAAACTATAAATTAAATAATATTAGAAAAAAATGGATAAGAAAAAGATATTTTAACACAATATGAAAAAAGTTAATTAATTGTGTATGTTTCCCTAACTTAATTATGGTTTATAGGTTTATAGACTAAAATATAATTAAGGTAGGATAATTTATAATACAGAATACATTTGGTTGTAATTTTAATGTTTAGAGTGTAATTGAAATTGGTTATCAATAGTTATCCTTGAGAATGGCCGAAACGTAAGATTGGCGTAATAATAAATTCAAGTTGTATATAAAAAAAAAAAATTGATGAAAAACACATAAAAGCAACAAAATCAATAATATACCATATATGGAGAAACAAAAATTGTTATCCAAGATTACTTATCAATAAATTATAGTATAGTAATAACGGGGATAATTATAAGAAAATGAGTAAGAAACATAAAAACAAATAATTAGATAAACATGGTCCAGCTTATGCTAAAAATGGTTCTTTTAGGCCATTAGTAGATCTTAGTAAATCTTTAAAATGAGAATCATTAAGTTTCCTGAGGATATGGCGTGCCGAAAAAAAACAACAACACATTTATGAAATAATATGTAAGGTTAATATACATATTTCCTTCTGAGCAGAAAAAATTAATACAGTAAGAAATGAAAGAATGCTATAATAAGAAAGATTGCTACGGTCGCTGAAGAAGGGACAGGCCACCGTACAAAGGGATAGTCCACTTTCCAGGTCAGCAATCCTAAATAGGTGTACTGAGTCGGGAGTTCCTTTCACCTACCTGGTCATCATTGTGCCCCCTATCCTCATGTATCGATGTATCGATTTAAGTCAATAAAATACTGTCAAATCTTTAAAAAGAAGTTTCAAATATATAATTATTTGTTAGTAAATGAAGATAAAATAAAATATATGATTTAATGCAAAAAAATCCACCCTTGCGTGAACGGCAAATCGTTTCTGGAAGTAGACAATTCAAATAACTTGGTTTTACAATAATATCATTAAATGATCAACGTAATGAGATAGACCACCGTAAAACAATCGCGAACAGAGTTTTCTCTGTCCAGAATACTGAAACCCCGAAAAATCTCTAATAATCTGAAACTAAGGTTGTACAATGTCATGACCTGGGCTGTAAAAGGTAACCTAGAAAGCAGGATTGAGAGATTGCTTAACATAGTGGAGAAGAACGTACAGTGAATTACTTGCAGAGATTAGTCAGTCACTATCTCATAATGGAGACAAGGAGATTAAGGTGAATGAAATATATGGTTCAAAGCAATCAGGACACCTTTACATAACAATAAATGCCAGTATAGTAGGCAAGAGACCACGAGAGAGTGGCCAAAAACCAGATGGATAGACAGAAACAACAAAGATGCGAAAGCAAACTGGAAAGCAGTTGCCCAAGACAGGCAGGCGTGAAGAAGGCTGGTTCGGGGGTCAAAGATCTACAAGGTCTGTAGGCCTACCAAAAAACAAAAAAAAATATGAGTAAAGTAGGCCTTGATCCAACTTAAAGGTTAACTAATTTATTATATTTTTTTAAATAATTTATTTATTGTTATTTACAACTGTATAAAAATATATACATCAAGTAAATTTTCTGTAGGCGATATAGTGACATGATACAAACATGTGGAAAATCTACTTATTGATAGAACTCCAATAACATTTCTAGAATAGAAGATCTCAAGGACATCTTCTTTTCAGACGCCTAGGAGGATTATTAGGTAGTGAAGGAGAATCCAGGTTTGAAACAAGTGGATTTGGATGGTTAGGAAGTTTATCATAGGAATGGTATCTGGTTTTGGCTATATCGGCAACATATTGGACATTGAGATAATGATGGATGACTTGATTTGTGACAAAGTAAGGATTGTACGAAGGATTTTGGACTGTAAGAATTGGATTCGGGAGGATTCGTATGGTTTAGTGGAGCTCCAAAGCTCAACTTTGTCCAGATAGGCCTTATAATAGTCATGTAGATCAGTCTTTTGTAATGGATTGGCAATTTAGACCGTTTGTCTAGTAAATGTTGAAATAGTCGAAATCGACGTGCAGTTTCCTGTCTTTTCAGTCATGTATGAGGATTCCATATCAGTCTTTTGTCGAGATGTAGTCCTAAGTAACGAATCTGTTCGACAGAAATAAGTGGGGTATCATTAAAGGATACTGTAGGGCAAGAGGTCATAGGTTTACGAAGAGGTGTAAATGTGATTTGTGGAATTAATTGGAATTAATTTTAATTCTCAAATTTTTGCACCATTCTTCAAGGGAGGTGTTGTGGGATTGCAGGGTTTTGGATACAATGTAAGGATCAATGTTCACTGACAATAGACATGTGTCATCGGCATACGTGGTAAGGATAGTGTTAGGATGGGTTGGGATGTCAGCTGTGAGAACTGTATAAAGGATAGGACCAAGGATACTACATTGAGGTTTTTTTTTTATAAGACCTGAATATTTAGACACAAGGGGGCTCAAACCAAACATTTTCTTCGTAAACTGGAATCAAAAACGTTCACAATCTCAATACTCCCTTTAAGTATATATTTCAATTTTATTTTCACCAAAAATAATAAAGGACATTTACAGCTGGAGTTGGTACATAAGGTCATATATGTGATGGAGTAGCTGTCAAAATTCATTTTTGTCGTATTTCATGATCAAATTATCATTAACTACTTTGCGAGTAGTAGTAACGGTCCAAGTCTACATTAACACATTGACAGTCTACCTTAACCCATTGACAGTCAAGGTTAACCCATTGACATTCAAGGTTAAGCCACTGACAGTCTACCTTAACCCATGGAGACGGTCTCGGGCTGAGCGTCAAGTACTAAACGGTTTATCTCGTACCAGGCACGGCAGGTTAAGGCCTTCAAACTGTTTAGTCTTCCAAAGATAGCTAACTGTGGTTAGTTTCATTGCTTACTCTGGTTTCTAAGATTATTTTAACTGAAAAACGAGACATGGTTTAGTTTTGATTTCAGTATGCGGTCGACTTTGAATCACACAATCTTTAGCAGCAGATTTTTGTGCTTCATCAGTTTTAACTAATAGCAAAATACCGCAAGGAAGTACCAAGCCCGAGCAAATGTGGTAGACCTTCTTCTACACTGACACCACTTCGATTGGCAGGGAGATAATTTATTGATATTATTCCACCAACTGTCAATGAGGCCAAACCGTATAGACTTTGTGTATGGTGCTGTTTGAGACGAATAAGTAGAAAAGTGAGGAGGGAAACAAGATACTACAGAGTGGATTGTGACGTCGGCTTTTGTATCCAGTGTTTTCATACATGGACTAATTACTAATTAATTAATATAAGGAACATATACAATAATTTTTTTATTGAATGCCAAAAGTATTCAAGGACATGAAAAATCTAGAAATTTTTTAGGCCAGAATATGTAATTTTACCACACTGTGAAATGGTTAAGCTTAAATATAACGGGGAAAAAATATAAATCGGTATTATTTTCTTTTGAAATAACTATTATTCAGAATAATATATATTCCAGCTGCTGGACAATAAATAACCATTTTAAATCAGAGGCATTAATATTCCAGTAAGGACAACTCTCCAGAGCTGCGATATTATACAAAGGAACGTTTGGAACATCCAGATCTCAAGCGATATTTCAAAAGAAAGTGATTGAATTTATCCAAGGAAGAGAGAATTAAATTTATCCGGACATTAAGGGGGGATGGTGAAGATTACCCGATACTAAATTATTTACCAGCGGGGTCTGCGCCTCTGCCCATCCAGGTCAAGGTTGTGAGATCGTTATCAACATGAACGAAATATTGAACGTAATATACCAAGAAAATAATTGGAATATATATATAACGTATTTCTCCCTTTTATGGCTCTCGAAGCGATGGATTTTTTTGACGAATGAAGTATCAAAAGAGTGGGAATTTCATAAAGAAATAGTGATTTAGATTCCTAAATGCTTACTTTTTATAATTTTAGTTCTTCGGAACTTTTACAAAAATCAATTATGACTGACATGAAATCCTCATACAAGATTAAAAAGACAATTGTCAATCTCTACTTTAAATTGCCAATCCATTACAAAAGACTGATCTACAAAAGACTGATTTACATGATTATTATAAGGCCTATCTGGACATACGGAGTTGAGCTTTGGGGCTCCACTAAACCATCAAATTCTTCCCGAATCCAATCCTTACAGTCCAAAATCCTTCGTAAAATCCTTAATCCTCCTTACTTTATCACAAATCACGTCATCCATCAGTACCTCAATGTTCCATATGTTGCCGATTTGGCCAGAACCAGATACCATTCCTTCCATGATAAACTTCTCAACCACCCAAATCCACTTGTTTCTAACCTGGCTTCTCCTTCATTACCTAATAATCCTAGGTATCCTCCTAGGCGTCTGAAAAGAAGATGGCCTCGAGATCTTCTCCTCTGGAAATGTTATTGGAGTTCTATCAGTGGGTAGATTCTCCACATGTTTGTATCATGTCACTATGTTACCTACAGAAAATTTACTTGTAATATATATGCGTATACAGCTGTAAATAAAATAAATAAATTATTTAAAAAAAAATCTAGATGGGGTGTGCGTATACTACAAACTTTCATTTATCTAAATATGTTCCCCTGCTGTGTGAACAATGAAGGCATATATTTTTGATTTTCGGGAAAAAATACAAAAAAAAACTAGCAAAAGCTAAAGGCTAAGAACGGATAAAATATGAATGAATACATATTTATTTTTCTCATAATAAAATTTTAAATTAATATTATTTTATAAATTTAGGTATTTTACGGTTTCTCCAAGCGGGTATAACGAATATCAATTGTATTCCTCTCAAGACTACAACAGTTTAAGAAAAGATCACGAAGTCGTGTTGCAATTGAAAAACAACGGGCAGTGTAGACTTTTCTTGTTAGTGTTCATTATTAAACAGGTGAAATAAAAAATTCGTATTTTATTTACTTACGCTTTCATACTTTATACGACTTTTTATGCTACATATGGTAGTGTAGTAGGACAGAAATAGAACTGTACATTAAATCCAAGAACTCGGGTTCGAATCCAGCTGTAGCAGAGGTAGATACTTTTTATTCTATAAATTTGGTCGTGAATTCAGACCTGTGAGTTCTGGAGCGCTCCTGTGTCCTACCCATGTCATTAAGTGAGTCCCTTAAATAGTGAAAGCATGGGGAGGTGAGCGACCCCTGTGTCTAACACATAGTTTCTGGGGGTCCAATATAGTAGGCAAAAGACCACTAAGGAGGCTAAAAATCAGATGGATAGGCAAAATCAACAAAGATTATTAAGAGCTGCTTGCATAAAACTGGATAGCAGTATCACAAGATAGGCAGGTGTGGAGAAGGCTGGTTCGGGGGGGCCAAAGATCCACAATGTCTGTAGAACCAACCGAAAAGAAAGTCACTTATTATTTTTTCTAAAATCTTTGGCTTTCCAATAGTATATAATAAGTATATATTACTATTCTTTTTAACGAAAATATCAACCTGAAAAAAATATTTTTCCTCTTACCTCCTCAAATTAGTGATATATTACTTTTTATAATTTATATTTATTTATGAAAAAACTCAAATGTTCGGTGAATACCTCTTCAAAACTTTTAACCCCCATCCTGATATCCTTAATCCAACCCATCTTGAACATGTTGAAGCAGTGATTACAATTCCACTCCAAATGACCCTTCCTCCTAATGCCTCCCTCAGAAATAATGAACATCATCTACCAATTACCTTCTAAAAAAGCTCCT
>NW_027112436.1:374272-374839 GCF_000696795.3 Halyomorpha halys | reverse complement strand
AAAGAAGATGACCACGAGACCTTCTAGTTTAAATTAATGTTTGAAGTACCACCAATGGGTGGTTCCTTCCCAAGATTTTCAAGTGTATATGAAACTTATCGATTATTTTGTAAAGTTGTAAATTACAATATATAAATAATTAAAAAAAAAGATTTATTTATACATTTTAAATTACAATTAAAAATATCAGATTTTCAACAATTATAAAGAATTACAAAGGTACAAATCGATTCTATAAAGTTGGTCGTTTTAAGCGAAAACATTTCTGATGCTTTTACCTTCTCTAGATATGTACTGTCAGGTTTTTGAACTAGGTTGTTCACATATAGACTCACAGATCATTTTACAAGAATTGTTTATTTGGGCTAAGAGGTCTCAAAACGTGTAGCTCTATCAAATTATTCTTTGTTGTAAGATGATAGTCAGAGTGGTGGTAAATTCACACCACTTGGCTGGGTTTCATCGGAGTAAATGGAAATAAGATACAAACATTGTAAGAATTGAGAGAACATTAAAATAAATATATAGAGAAAATATGAAAATGTATAAACCTTTTTTTTTTTTTTT
>NW_027112436.1:368246-369682 GCF_000696795.3 Halyomorpha halys | reverse complement strand
GTTTTTATTCAGCTCTGACGAAGCCCTGCAAAGTGGGGCGAAACGTTAATTAGCAATAAATAGTTTTTCTACTATTTTGGTACCTTTATTGACAGTTACCTAAAGGCAAGCTTTCTACAATCTACTTCATACGGTCAACTATCTGCTCCCAATATGAATTATCCTTTATTTATTGCATTCTTCCGCCGTTTTACTACTAATTTGATTAAGGAATTGAATTTCTTTGTCCTGAAAAATTTATCCTCAAAGGTGTCACTTGAGACGTAGTATGCTGGCTGCCTCTGGCGGTTTCCACAACTGCGGAGAAACTTCAGCTCAGCTACTCCACAAAGAGACCCGCTATTCAGTAAATATTGCCTATTATAATAGCACTGGTGATATCGCCCTATCAGTGGTACCAGTTCTGTGTACTAGTACACTGTAGTACAGCCGTGTGTACTATTGGCTATTGATCAAGGTGACTATTCATAGGCCAACTATTACAACAACAATGTACAGTACAAGCGCCTGTCTAACTGAGAAGAGGTTGGAACATTAATTGAAGTCGTTTTGTTCTACACTGAAATGAAATAAAAAATAGATTTTATACTGATACAGTTGCTTTGAATAGAGAAAACTCTAGTCTAGTACACACAAGCAATTGTTCCTTAGCACACTACTTGCATCCAAACATTTTGTTTAGATTAGAATTTAGATTTGTAAGATTGTCTGGAAGCTATAAGCCTATATTTTTGTGATTTTCAGAAAAAAAAAAGGGGGGGACACGGAGAAACGTGAAAATAATGAACATAAACTTTATTATTTATAATCTTAATATTTTCTTGAGACTGGTAATTTTTTAATAAATAATTCAAACACTATCCAATTATATTCTCAAAACGTTTTATTTCTTTTATACCTCCAACGTTTCGGCCAATCCGGCCATCTTCAGGGACATCTACTACAAAAAGTTTCTATTATATGTATGATCCTACAAACAATTTAAATACTTAACATTATTATTTATAATTAACCTTACCTCAATACCACTTTGCAAACATATAATTTAAACCACTCTAAAAACTTCATTCAGGCTATTCTGCCCAGGTCAAAACATTAATATCTATGAATACATTAAAAATATTATTATTAAGTTATTTTTTGTTAATAAGTATACCCCACATATGTTTAATTACCTAATTAGTCAATTATTCATTAAAGCACAGTCAAAATTATTTATCTGCAAACACTATCGATAAACTTTTATCACAACCATGCTTGTGACCTTCCTCTACTCAGTTCAAGCATTTAAAAAAATTATTTACCATAACTACATTTTTGTCCATTTTTCTCTTTATTTCATTATCCACATACAATTTATCCTATATTATTTGTAAATTAACCTTACTTAATATCTCTGCATAATGTTTATTTAAATTCCTCGTATCTGTTTTGAA
>NW_027112436.1:352592-368064 GCF_000696795.3 Halyomorpha halys | reverse complement strand
TAGCTGGACAATTTTTTATTTATTGCTATTTACAACTGTACATTATAATATAGTTAGTAAATTTGACTTCAGTTAAAATTAAGTGATACAGGCGTGTAGAGAAACTGCCCATTGCGGTAGTAGCACTCTAACATAAACATTTTATTTTAAATTGTGTAGAAGATGGTAAAAAGATAAGAAAAAACTATTTATTCATCGACGCCCCCCCTCACATTGTAGAGCTTTATTGGAGCTAAGGAGAAAAACTTTATTAGAATACAAAGCTGTGCAACCCAACTTCATTAGACTGCCAGTCACACAGCATACTTATTTTAGTCTAATCAGAGAATAAGTTTAATCTTACGATAAGTAAGCCTAGTCAGGTATACAATAATAATTATAAACATTTATTATGTTTGTAAGGTAATACATGACTTTTTTTTTCTTTCTTCTTGTTTTTTTTGGTTCATCTCATTGGTTCTTGATTATTATCTTTATCTTCCCCACCCCCCCGTTTTTCTTCTCTTCTTTTCCCTTTTTAGTGATTTTTTCCTCCTTTTCCATCCTTTCCCCTTTCTCTCTTTTTTTCTTTTTCTTTCCTTCTTTTTCCCTTTCATATTTTGGTCTCAACCCAAAGTGCCTTTAACAGAATAATGGATAAAATACTGATAAAGATATGAGAAGATATATGAAAAATACTTCAGTAACTAATATAAATAAGAAAGTCTGGAAATTATTGATTGACCGTGTGTATAGATGAATGGAATATGGTCCGGGTGCGGTCAAAAAAACTCAAATAGTAAATGATTATACTATATGCATTGAGCCAACGTTTCACACCCACGTTGCAGGGCTTCGTCAGGGCTAAAAATGATACAAACACTTGACATAGTTACAAAAAAAAGAAAAACATAAGTGGAAAATAACAGGAGGATACAATAAAAAGTAAAATATAATAAGAAAAAGGTTGTAAATGAACAGTAAATGAAAAGAGTAATAGTAACATATAGATAGGGGATAAAATAAGAGAAGAAATATTAAAGAAAGTACAAATTAAGAGATGAAAAAAGAAAAGAATTAAATCAAATGATGAGATAAAATAAGAGAAGAAATATTAAAGAAAGTACAAATTAAGAGATGAAAAAAGAAAAGAATAAAATCAAATGATGAGACAGAATTCATACCTGTTTTGACGGTAGTCAAAGTCAGAGTGAGCCGTTTGTATTGGGAGGAGTAGGGATGGCAGTTTAGCACGCCACAATAACGAAAATAATTTTATAGTAAATATTGTAAAAAAAAAAAATTTAAATTAGGTAAACAATAAATGGTAATATACATAATAGAGGGTGAGAAGAGATATTTAAAAAATTATAAAATAAAAAAAAAATTAAATTAAATTTAAAAAAACTCATAGATAGAAAAACAAAGGAGAACTAAAGTATAAAATAATGGGATATAAGTGATTAAGAAAGACAATATACCAAATGAGTGGGATACAAAGAAGTGTAAATTATAATAGAAAATTAATAATAAAGTAATTAATATAAGTACACTTAAGAAGACAGCACATGAATATAAATTAAAAGATAAGATAAATGAATATAAATGAAACAGGAAGGATAGTAAATATAAAATAATTAAATAAATGGGAGAATTTAGAGAAACAAGAATAAAAGATATGACAAGAAAGTGGGCTTCTGAAATGCAGAGAAGTATTATGAGGGTTTTAGTATGTTCAAAATGTGTCGATATGTAAGGGAGATGCAGTCTTTATCAACTTTATTGTTTTTGACCGCACCCGGACCATATTCCATTCATAAATAAGAAAGAATTCAACAAACTATGTTAAAAATAATATGGAATAAATATTAAAATATTAAAAATGTATTCAAAAATAATAAAGTAACAAATAAAATAAATTAACAGATAAGATATGCAATGCATGAATGTCATCTCTCCTCTGGATGACTGCATTACTCAATAATTTCCATGCACGTGGTGGTGGATGATTCCCAGGGGGTCGAGAACTATTGAACATAAATAGCTGGATTAGGGCTTAAATTTTAGCAAATATACTCTATTTAGATGATGTTCTTTTAGATTTTCTATTGTAGTTGGTAGTTGTTTATTATTTTTAACGTTTTAAAACAGTCGCCATTTTTATTCCCCCAACCTATACATGGCAGACTTATCAATTTTGACTAGTAATTATATATAGTTTTTAATTAATTAATCAAAAATTGGGATAAAATAACTGCCTTTTTCTCCTCTTGGGCTCTTGTACTAAATAGGATCATAGTTTTGTTAGAAAGTGGTGAGCATCATGTTATATAAATTTTTAGAGCGCTGGAATCATTTTTTTTTTGCTCAAAAGAACGTCCTATTGGTTCATCTTTAAGGACCCGAGTTCGTATCGGCTGGACAGATATCTGGGTCCGCCCAGCCTCTTAAATTGGGTTCCCTTAATTGGGTAAAAATCTGTTGCTCAAGTGTGATTATGTCCAAATCACCTCCTTGCACAACCGTTGGTTTAGTAACAGTACTTCCTTAAAAAGTACTGAGTCCCTGATCCTTTATGGATCCTAGCCGTAGAGATTTTAATTTTTAATGCATTTTATCTAGTTAAAAAAAAAGATAAACGACCTAGGCGAATAAGGAAAAGGATTTAATAGTCCATAAATTTATACAACTACAAATAGTAATTCAATTTTGTCTTAAATGTGAAATAAAAAGAAGACAAGAAGAAAAAAAGCACTGAAGCAGAAGAAGAAGATAAGACAAGAAATAACATTAAACACGCTCTCACTTGCAGGCAGTGGCTCAACATTTAACGTTTCATTATTTTGATTTGATATCATCTGAATTTCCATTCATACCCACCTATACCTGTACTTGTTCTTGACATGCCCCCCAAAATTTGTAATATTATATTCATCCATCCTTCCTAAATACATTGTGTTGCTATATTACACAGCATAATGACAATTCGTGATCGGACATACATAAATTACATATATTTACATGATATAATAAAAAAGAAAGAAAATAGTTTTTTTTTCCCCCAAAGTTTCCTTTTACAGTCAATTCCAGTCTGTACAATAAATACAAATATTTCAATTTATTCCTTTTTTCTCGTTTCTTGTTCCTTCCATTTCACAATTTTTATGCCATTTTATTGACAAATTTACTCTCCCCAATTCCCTCTCTCAGATCCTCCCTAGAGACCCGTTAACCAATTTCACCATTAGACAGCTATGTGAAATCAAACCGGAGAAATAATAATCACTGCAGTAGATCAGTACACAGAAAAACAAACAAATAAATACATTTTACCAAAACAAAACTAATTCAAAGAATGACAACTTTACTTAAGAAATACCATTATTTAAAAGAAAACTAAACGAGACTAATCCATTGATGCATAATAGACTGCAAAATATACGGAATAACACTTAAAATTCTCAACTTAATCGTAAGTTTTACCAATGTACTTACTGTCTTAGTCAATAAGTCTTGAATCAATTGAATAGTTCAAACATGGGAGGAAGATATTTTCTAAGAAAAATTGAACCAGAAAAAACACTTTGAAAAATAGCTGAAGGTCCGTGGGGTGTAAGAAATGATGGTATATTCCAGCAATAGCCGTTGTGGTATGGCGGGAACAAATGGGCAAGGGCGGGAGCCACTGAAAAAGGCGAGAAAACTGCTGAAGGGAAAATATGGGCGGGAAGTTAGAAGAAGAAATGTGACTTCATCGCGACCAGCTGCCTTCCGGATTGGCCTTTTTACACCAGTTCTGTTACTAAAGTAATTTCCTATCGGTGTGTCAATGCCTTCCCAATATATACTTGATCATATCCGTTACCTTCATATTAGCCGATAATAAGGTAATATAAATAATAGTCGAATAGTGTATTATGAATTACACACTTGAATAATTATAATAAATTATAGGGTAAATCCGTTAGAGATGGCCGTACGCGAGAAATATAAGGTGTTCCAGGTAACCTACGGAAACCAAAAGGTTGAATTAGAGGGGCTGCCATAATATAGGCAATAGTTGCGCCCCGTGTGGCCAACAACCAAAACTCACCTCCTTCAGCGCTCTCTGTGGTGCAAAAAAGCAACCTAAGAGAGAGAGTCTTTCTCCTTTCTACCAGAAGCAGCAATTCTTCTTTATTCACTTATCAGAAAAATCTATCATGAGTGAGTAGAATTTCTGGAGTTGTTTCCAGAAGCAGAGGAAAGAGAGGAATAGGAATACGGAGGAAAGAAGGAAGCATGGAGTAAGTCCACCTAGCAATAGTTATCATCCACATCATCATCAACCACCACATTATATCTACAGTTTTCCATAGCCCAGTTGGTACGGAGTGTAGGAGTTCAAAAGAAACCTTTGCTAGTCCAACAGTGAATAGTGCTGAAAATAAAATAAACGAACTGCCGAGTTTAGTTATTATTATATTTTAAATAATTGAACATAATTACTATAACATAATAAAACTGTACCTCCGCCTATGGGAATAGCTACGCTAGGGCCATTGCCAGTCCCAAGCCTGGATAAAGGAGGAGGGTTAATTCATGGGCCGAATCCCCATGAATTGTAAAAACCATATTGTTACGAACACTCAACGAAGCCATATTGTTACGAACACTCAACAAAGCCATATTGTTACGAACACTCAACGAAGCCATATTGTTACGAACACTCAACGAAGCCTCTGCAACGACATGGGCCTCGGAAACGGACATATAAAATAGGAATCTGGAACTTACGTACTTTATACAGAGCTGGAGCTCTTAAAGAAATAGACTGTTTTCGAAGCAATGGATGTCGAAGCAAAAAGGATGGGCCTGCATATTAAGGGGGGGGGGAACAAAGATTATGCTCTTGGATAAGAAGCCTCTGGACCAGAGGCATAGTCGCCTTGTAATGGGCCTCTATAATTTCGAAGAGGTAAGCAGTTTTTCTTTCCTTGGCTTTATTAATGAGAATCAGGATGAAGAAGAATAAGTTAAAAGCAGAATTGCTGCTGGAAATAGAGCTTATTTCTCCATTGTAAGGCTAATCAAAAGGAAAATTGTTAGCCGTACCACCAAGTTCACCTTGTACAAAACGCTGATAAGGCCAGTCGTCACATACGGAGAGAAACTTGGACCCTGAGCAATAAAAACATTAACCTGCTAGACAGGTTTGAAAGAGTAATTCTGAGGAGAATCTTAGAGCCCGTATGCGAGAATGGTAATTGGGGTCGAAGGAAAAACGGTGAACTTTTTGGGTTCTATAAGGAACATAGCATCTCCTGGTACATAAGGATACAGAGGCTTAAATGGCTTGGCCATGAGGATGATCAAGAAAAGAGTAGCTCAAAACCTGTACATTTACGTTCCGGATGGTGTGTGGCAACGTGGTAGGCCGAAGGACCGATGGAGGGATGCTCTGAGGCGGGATCTGCGACCACTGAGGATCCCAGTTACCCTTACAGAAGACAGAGAAAGATGGTTGATGGCCGTTGAGCAGGCCAAGGACAGCTTCATGCGCCGTTGAGCCAGTAAAAGAAGAATAAAACTGTAAAAAAATATATACAAACATATACACTAGCAAAAAAGGAACTTAATTCAACTTAAAACTATTAAGAAATTATATTGAAGTTTAACAAAAAAGTCTTATATCACCAGAGATTGATTGGGCCCCGGTTGTGGTTGTTGTCCTTAGCGGATGTTCTCCAGGAGGTAGATTGACATAAGAACGAACGTCCGCCCGCCGTGGCTAAAATGATTAAGCTGGCGAAGATGGCCAGAATGCTGGAAACTATGAGTGGATAGTGAGGAGGCAATCTGTGCGCGCACTGAGGCGTTATGAAGTCATCTGTTTATTTGCAGTATACATACGGCAGTTTTGTTTTCATAGCGTCTGCACTTAATTGATTAATGATCATATGTTGACCGCAACACCAGTTATTCTAAATTAATTAACCCCTTTATCCATGAATGTTTTATTTAGACCACCACCTGTAACTTATATAATAGAATTTGATTTTCATTCAATCATGTTTTATCTTTCAATTACACACTCCACTGAAATCCAACCAGCCAACCAAAAGTGAATGCGTGCCTGGCATTCGGTTGAAGGCATGCTTCATACATTCATATATTCATACATGAGGGAACTAATAAATAACATGAAATAAAATTTAACAAATGTGCGGCTAATTATGAATTAAAATGTGTGAAAATTTATATAAAATGAACAAAGTAAATTAAACAAAATAATTAGAAAATAAGAATTACAAAATGATTTTAGCCAGTGGATAAAAAATGGAAATAAAAACAAATACAGAAGTAAGTTGAAAAGAAACATAAAAATGCAATACCCACTAAAAGATGGGAGAAGGAGAATACAAATAAAAATCAAGAATAAAGGAAAAAAATTGAACAATTTATGACATCTAACTTACTGCTTGCTGTACTTACAGCTGTACACAATACGCTACATTTGAAAGTAAATATATATATATATAAAGATAATGTTAAAGTAAAAGTATGTTATGGGATGGCCAATATCAGCCGTAATTCTAACTCCCCTCGTAAACAAACATACAAAGTGTATAAAAGAGTAATTAAAATTAGTAATAAAGTAGTGTTATTCCAGCAAGCTAGTAAGTCATTTCAGTGCCCCTTTTCCTTTTTTTTTATTATCTTCTCCCGATTTCACATAAGTTATAGTATAAAAAAAATTAAGAGAATATTAAAAATAGGGAGACATCAAATGATAATATACATAATATGGGGGAGGAATATTATAAATATATCGATAAAATACAAAATTAAAAGAATGGATTAAATAAATATAATATGGCGAAGAAAAGAATGATCCGAACTATTCCATTTCTTGAGGAGAGTTAAACAAGGTGATAGTCTGAGCCCTCTGCTGTTCATAATTTTCATGGATGCCATTTGGAAATTTTGTAATAGAAGGACACCCAGAACATGACCTCAGTGTTGACACTGGCAATCATATATGCAGATGATGTGGTAGAGTGGCCTGAAGAACTGCAACTCAGAGCTATGCGAATCAATGTCGCCTAAAGCGAGGTTATGTATGTAGAAAGATCTTGAATCTAGGAATGAAGATCTCAGAATCACTTGCGGAGAGACCCTTGAGCATACTGACACCTACTGCCACCTGGGAACAATGATCTGCAAGGATGGAAATATAGACCAAGAAGTCAATAGAGTCTATTATTCTACCAAATATCCATGGCACACATTGGAAAGTAAGAGTTTAGCAGGAAGGCAAAAATTCTGCTATTCAAATTTTTTCAAGTTTTTCTTCCAGTACTATACGGATCAGAAAGCTGGACAACCCTGGACCGTCATGCCAGCAAGGTTGTTTCTGCGAATTGTTTTGTCATCATTTGTAAATTACCTATTATTTTCAGAGTTACACTTATTGCAATGATTATATAAAAATAGAAATTGTAACAGTAAAAATAATAAGTAATGGACTTACGATAAAAATTAACAAAGGCCTGCAATAACGTGAACTCTTTAAAATGGCCGGACTGGCTGAAGCGTAGGAGTTTAAAGATCATAAAGTGTTGAGACAATATGGATGCTTTTGTTATGACTAATTAATTTTAAAATTAGAAAAGTTAGTATAATTTGGAAATTATACTTATGCATTCAACTTATACTTGTTACTAATAGTCCGCACCCTTACTCTTTCTCTGATCCTCATTTAAGTAACATACACCGAATAAAAAAGATACTTTTAACTAATAAGTTCTATTTCAATATCATTAACAAACTGATTGATAACTGATTGTTATATAAAGTATCTTCTACCCTCTTATGCTAATTCTTCACATTTAGCGCACTTGCTCAGCCTCCACTGGCGAGAGGGATGCGCTGGGATCTTATGAGCTCTGGTTGCGTGGGCTCTGGGATTCTCTGGTCAATTGTGTAAATATTGTACATAAGAATGTAAATGCGACTAGAGATTATTTTATTTTATTTATTCATTGTTTGATTATGTTCATTTTCTTTATTCTTCTGTTTGTATGTATTTTAAGAGAGATCTTATTTATCTGTTTTTTCATTTATTTTTATTCTTATTTTATTTTTTTTTAGAATGAATATGATCATTCATCACTATTAACTATTGCCCACAACTGTGTAACAAATTGTAATAAATACAAGTTTATATTTTAAAATAATCCTCACAAATCCATTCTATCCAGTCAGTATTATGTTCCTTTAAAGAATACATCGATATTTTCTGTGCTGGGATGATGTGACGGATGTAGGGGAGAAGAGAACCTATTGAGTAAGTCCGATGGATAGCGACACCTGAGGTACAATGGTCTCAGCCAATGAAAAGTTGCCTTTCACTCCAGTTGTGCTTTCTTCTGAGTCACTTAGGGGGAAGAAGGGAGAGAGGGAAGGGAAGAGCACAATCGAAAAGGGAATTGCAGAGGAAGAATTGAGTGCTACCTCACATTACAGTCCATGTCCTCTTCTTTCAATAGCAAACAAAAATTTGATAATTATTATTTTGTAGGAAGATAGTCTGGGTAGCGGTAACTAAACGGACAAAATAGTAGAAAGAAATATGTAATGTTAATCAACGTTTCGCCCCACTTTTCAGGGCTACTTCAGTACTAAATGAAAACAAGATACAAACATTGTAAGAAGCCACAGAATATTATTCTACACACACAAAAAGAAAAAGAAAAAAATATGCAAAAACGATTTTTTTTTAAGTTAAGGAAGTATAAATATAGGGGAAGAGAAAACTACTAATAGATACAGACAAGCGTGATAGAATTTCAAGCAAAGACCTAGAGTAGTAAATAATAGAACAATAGTAAGATAGGTGAAGGAAAGGTAAGGTACGGTTACAAGTAAAAAGGAAATAATTAGAATTATAATATAAAGATATCAGATAAACTGAAGGGGCTGTACCTAATCCTGACCATCTGCAAAAGGTTGATGACAAAAGATAGTCAGAAAGAGGGTAGCAGAATGGTTTTTTTCACTACTAACTAATAGAAAGGATTAGACTTTTAATAATATACGTATATAAATAAACTGACAGGATCATCTAACATCCTGTCTAATTATTAAATAAATCCTTTTTTAGTCTCAACAGTCTTTATGATATCAATAGTCCAACGTTTCGTCCATCCTCAAGGACAATAATTACTTACACATTTAATAGCTTATTATACATTAATTTGTAACAATTATAACAACAACAATATTACTAATAATATAACATACATACCTTCAAATATAAATTCTCAACTCACATAAAAATTTAATAGTCTTTGAGAATGGCGGAATTGGCCGAAACGTTGGACTATGGATATAATAAAGACTGTTGAGACTAAAAAAGAAAACTATTTGATTTATTTAATAAATAAATACCAGTAGGGAAATGTGTGAGTGAATCATGATCGTTAGGCACTGACGAAGCCCTGCAGAGTGGGCCGTAACGTTGATTAACATTAAATTGTTGTGTCTACTATTTTGAACCTTTATTAACCACCACCTGGACTCTCTTCCTTCAATCAATCTCATATGGTTTACTATCTTCTTATGATATAATTATCAGTGATTAGATTTTCATACAGTAAAAATATTAAAATATGCAAAATCGGGGGGTAAAAACTCAAAATTTTGAATTAAAAAACCCAGATTTATCCAATCGCCTACAAGAACAACCAATAAATATAAGAATCACAAAAAAAAAAAAATCTTTGGCTGAGTCCTTACTTATATGGATATTAATAATTGGTTTTTATTGACACTGTAGTTTTTTTGAATTATTGACTTCCATTTCATTTCAAATAAAAAAACTTAGAAATTTTGAGACGCGAAGTATTACAAAAATTATATTTTAGTATTATAAAACTTGTGAATTCGGAGGTGTATTTGGCTCATTTGGAAGAAAAAAATACACACAAGCTAGAATTGCTATGAAACGAGCGAGAATTAGTTTCAGTTAATAGTAATTAAATTTTATAATAAGAGTATTTATTCATTATTTAGAAAAATTATAAGTATCATATTACAGCTATTAAAAAAAAAACAAAAAAAAAAAACTCGGTACCACTACAACCTATGAAGGACCAAGGGTGGACTATTTTTTAAAGGAAATACTGTTATTTGACTAACGGTTGTGCAAGGAAGTGATTTTTTTAAATCATTCTTCCTGGGTTTTTCTGACATAAAGAAGATTATTTACAGGGTATCAATCAATTATAACACCATAGTGGGGGGTCAAGTTCATAGTGGAACTTTTATTATTTTTTTTGTCCAACTCCCTTCCCATTTCTGGCATACGGGGTGCGGGAGCAATGGGGTAGTGCGCCGGGGATTGGGAACACTGCTCCCAAAGATCACCAATTCTTTTTTTCCTTTAATCTTTTATTAATTTTTTTTTACTGTGGTGCAGCCCAGCACTAGGTTTAGCGCCTTACTGATGGAGCTGCATCGTGTCCACTGCATCCGTTCTGTAGGTCCTTCTGGTGCGCATCCGTCTGGGTGCCTCCTGCAGTTACCAGGCTGGTCCAGCTCATGAAGTGGAACCACCACAGAAATAAAATTCGACACCCGGCAGAATTTGAACCGGCTCCGCTGCAGTTTTCAGGTTGCAAAGACACACCTTAACTCCCTGAGCTAATGGTGGCACCACAAAATGGTTATTCGGTCATCCTCACGCTCCCCACCAGATTTTAACTCAATCAAGGGTACCCACTTTATAAGGCGGGGTATTAGAAAATAATTATTTGCTACAGTTAGATTCCGATCGGGGACTTTGGAGTAAGTAGCACTTTTGTAATTCTGAAATTACACTTTTAACAGACGAGGGTTTCAAACGACTTTGACTTACTCAGCTATTCGTATTTTAGAGTTTCTTGAGGTGAAAGTAACGAATATCAATTTTTTATTTGAAACAAAGAATATAACATATTAAAAGAAAATATAACGAAGTCCAATACATATAATAGTTATCAGAAGGGATCGGTTTCTCCCGTTTTTTTCCCAGAACTCCTTTATATTATTATATAATATATGGACTAGAACTGAGGGGTATGCTAAAAACTTTATGATCAAACGCATTCAATCCTTTCAGTCTATCTCTGCTATATGTGACCACTGTTTGGATGTCGGCAAATAAAAGAGAGAACATCTTATGATATGCAAGGTAAATCTGATAAAACAGTTCATTAATCTTTTCAACTAGGATTCTAGCACATCGACGATTTCATCGTAAACCAGAAAGCCTCGGTAATAGGAAAAAAGGTAAGAGTGGGAGGAATAATGGAAGGATTTTTGTATGAAACGGAACGGGAATGAGGAAGAAGGGTAATCGCAACAGTTTTATAGCCAATTTTCTAGAAGTGAATTTAATAAAATACCACTTCATACTTGTTTATGAAGCAGTAATGGTGTAGGGAAGGGAGAGGGAACAGAGGGGGAAGGGAGAGAGAAGTGCTTTAGAAAGGAGTGTAAAAAAAGAAACCATAAAGTTTAAAAGGATACAATGGATTGAATCGCCTTAGAATTTTATTTCACCAATATTTAAGGAAATAAGGTTTTCGTTTTACTAATATGCTGATTTCATCATTAGTTAGTGATCAAATAATCCTTTCCAGTCTTTGTATAAAATGCAGGTCCGACTAAGAAATCTGTTGTTTTTTATAAACAATGATGCCTTGCAATATCGGTAATCTCAACTAATTGCCGCAGAGCGGTGTTCGGATTACAGAAATTGTGTTAGAAAAATTGGTGTAAAAAATAAACAATATGAATGTAGATAACTATTTGTTTTTTATTGGAAATTTAACAGTTTGAAGTTTTAAAAAAATTAAAACTTTTTAAATTAAATTGTTTTATTTTACACCCAAAGTAATCTTAAGTGATGATTTGATTTGCTAAAATCATAAGATTGTTTATTTATGAGTAAAAATAGTGTAAATAAAAAAAATAAATACTCTCTGTATGGATTTATTTAAAACGAGATAAATAATAATAGTTTTCTAACGAAATTTGTATTATACATAGTTTTAATATCAATTAATTAAGTTTTACAGAATCAAATGATTTATATATTAGATATTATGTATTTTTAATTCTAAACAAATATGTTATGAATACTTGTTCAGTCCACAAGAGTATCATTTATCATACTGAGTATCATCATGTGGTTGTTATATCGCTGAACTGTATTGTCACATAGACTAGAGGGGTGCGCCATATGCTTCTATGATGTCCACGGAACCCAGCACCACCTAGGGGATAAGGGGATAATTAGACGCCAAAAGGGCGAAGGACAGTGGGAGTGTGCTCTAGAGTAGAACGAGCCTTCCTTCTTCTTGGTACCACGGCCAACTAAGCATGTCAGGCTAAGTACCTCCAGCATCGAACTTGGTGCACTAAGCAGCAGAGGATTGCCATCTCCTTTGAGCAGCAGCGGCACAGCATCCATTAGGTGACCCATAACACATAGTGCACACAGCGAGCACCCAGTTTTTTTTTTATACCCCTCCCTTGCCATTTGGGCAGTGGGGTAGTTCGCGCTGGGATTGCGCATGGCACTGCTCCCAATGATCTTCATCCGTTCGGTAGGCCCTTCTGGTGCGCATCTGTCTGGATGCCTCCTGCAGTTACAAGGCTGGTCTCAATCTGGGTCAGCTTCATCTTCTTCTAGTGGCTCGCCGATGTTGGGCGGTCAAGTCCATCCCACTGTGAAGTGTGTTGGGCCCACCACCTCCTTTCATCCGTAAATGAACTCCCTGAAGAAGGGATAATTCTCTTCTTCCATCAACCAGGGTAAGTCCGACTCGGCGAGGGTGAAAATCCCAGCCTGGTTCGGTGTCCTTCCATGGCGGAGTAATCCACTATTACGTGTTCTGCTGTTTCAGGAACTCCGCACGTTTCAAGGCCCTGCAGCTTTCCCCGAAACCCCCCGTCGAGCACCCAGTTATTCAAGTAAGATATTTTCTACCAACCCAAATGGCGACCCACATCACATCTCACCTCTAGCCACTATATTGTATTATTTTCGGCTTCTCCCTTTCACCAATTATTTTATTTTATTTCAATATATTAAATTTTCTCGATATCACTTTTCTAACTAAACCCCTTCTGATATAATTCCTAGACCTGGATCTAATTCCTTCCTAACTTAAAATTTGAGGAAGGTCTGGTCAAAACAATACTTCCATGGTAATTAGATTATTCAATATCAAAACTAAAAATTTATACTTTCGAATTTTTACAGTGTTGACAATAACTTGCCTCTGGTTAGAGGAGTTAAAAATCTTCTTTACACTTTTATTTGAAAACGACTGACATGGAATCCTCATACAAGACTAAAAAGACAAGAAACTGCTCGTAGATTCTGACTATTGCAACATTTACTAGAAAAACGGACTAAATTGCCAATCCATTACAAAAGACTGATCTACATGACTATTATAAGGACCATCAAATTCCTCAAGAATCCAATCCTTACAGTCCAAAATCTTTCGTAAAATCCTTAATGCTCCTTACTTTGTCACAAATCAAATCATTCATCAGGACCTCAAAGTCCCCTATGTTGCCGAATTGCCAGAACCAGATACCGTTTCTTCCATAATAAACTTCTCAACCATCCAAATCCACTTGTTTCTAACCTGGCTTCTCCTTCATTACCTAATAATCCTCCTAGACGTCTGAAAAGAAGATGGCCTAGAGATCTTCTCCTCTAGAAATGTTATTGGAGTTCTATCAGTGGGTAGATTCTCCACATCATGTTTTTATCATGTCACTATGTCACCTACAGTAAATTTACTTGTTGTATATATGTATATACAGTTGTAAATAACAATAAATTAATTATTAAAAAACAACTTTTATTTGAAAACAAAAATGTTATAGCCTAATGAGTTTTCTCGAAAAAAAGTAACTTTTTTATTACGCCACTGAGTTTCATATTACTAAGATTACACTGTACGAGTGTGATCTAAAAAAGTATCCGACCGCAACGTAAAGATGGCAGCACTCATAAATAAAAGCAAGTAAATTTCCTAGTTCATTTGTTGACAGTTATCCACCAAAGCTTCAGCCATTTTGGGCTAGCAGTGTTAGCGTAGTAACAGTCGATTGAGTGTTTTTGTGAAGATCGAGCTATCATTAAATATTTATTTCTGGAAGGCAATACGCCTTCGCAAATCAAAGATGAGTTGGATTCTGTGTATGTGGACTCTGCACCATCATTTACCAAAGTGAGTTCCTCCAGAAATATGAAATCAATTGTCTTAAAGATGAAGAGGCTAGTCATGATATAGGCTGGTGGTCGCAGCGACTAAGGATCAACTCCAACTCCAAACTTGATCTCAACTCCAAACTCGCCGCAACTAAACTTGTTCCGGGTTCGCTAACTCACGTCGATCAAACTCGTGTGGTGGCCTGCAGCTGCACGCTCACTTTCAAACACAATTACAAGAGTCTCGAGTGATGTGCGAACTTGAGACTTTAAGCGACAAAAAGCGTCCTTCATAGGCGACATATCATAAACAATAAGGATAATAGAATCGCTTTTATACAAGTAGATCGGTTGTGTCCTGAACGTTTTCCTAATATAAACTATAGAAAGATTAGTAGTAGACTGTATATTTTATGTAGTAGAAACATAGCCTGGGTGGCGGTCAATAAAGGAACGAATGGTGAACTAACTGTCTTCTGAGTGTTCAACTGTACGTCTAATAGTTCCTTAGATTTAGCTTTTCAAAATAAATTCAAGAACTACTGATTTTTCTTTATTAAATCGATGTAAAAATTCAAAATTTAAAAAAGAAACAATTTTTCTTTCAAATCATATTTTTGAAACTTACTACAACACTAGAAAACCCAATGAAACAAGCTAGTTTAATGTACTATAATGTAGATTATAACGATTTTATTGGTAAAACAAGTATTTTTATGATGTTTTACAAATGTTTATTTCTAGTACGGACAAGCTTTTTTTATTAATGAAAAAATATATCATAGCAGCTATTAGACATACCAATACCAATGTATGCTATCAATCAAATTAAATATAGTTTAATATACTATAAATATATTTTTTTATTTATTTATTTAATGTAATTTACAACTGTACAAAATAATACAATAAGTAAATATGTTGTATGTTTTATATACACTTGAAAATCTTGGGAAGGAACCACCCATTGGTGGTACTTCAAACATTAATTTAAATTAGAAGATCCCGTGACCATCTTCTTTTCAGACGCCTCGGAGGATTATCAGGGATTTTTAAGGATGAAAGATTAAGAATTAATGGGTTACGATGGTTAAGGAGTTTGGAATGAAAAGACGCATATCTGTTTGGGGCCAAATCTGAAGAATTTGATGGTTTGGTGGAGCCCCAGAGCTCAATTCCATATGTCCAAATTGGTCTGATTATCGTAGTGTATAATAATTTTTTGTAGTGAAT
>NW_027112436.1:349926-350872 GCF_000696795.3 Halyomorpha halys | reverse complement strand
GTATGTCCAGATAGGCCTTATAATAGTCTTGTAGATCAGTCTTTTGTAATGGATTGGCAATTTAGACGTTTGTTTAGTAAATGTTGCAATAGTCAGAATATACGTGCAGTTTCTTGTCTTTTTAGTCTTGTATGAAGATTCCATGTCAGTCGTTTGTCGAGATGTAGTCCTAAGTAACGGATCTGTTCGACAGGAATAAGTGGGGTATTACTAAAGTATATTGTAGGGGAAGAGGGACTAAGTATCGAGACAATACACAGCTATAGTACTAATGACTATCAAGCGACAGTAAATATAGTGTAGACGATGAAAGTACCTACTACATATACCATTATAACTATTTTTGCTATCATCAGCCAGTAAACATAGGCCGAGTACTGAAAGCTGACAGTAGGTAGGGGATAGATCGGAAGTCAGTTAGTGCTCCATCAGGAGCCTTATTCAATCAACTGCAGTTTAATAGTTTAATTAAAGTTGGAACTACCTTCCTCTTGTGCAGCGCTAATTGGGGCAGGATTTACCGGCAAATTGAATCGTAAACTGAACAGGATTCCTTTCAAGAATTTAATCTCCAACAATTGCATTATATTATATTGCATATTTCACAGGATTGTTTGACAAGATGGAAGGAAAATTAAATTATTATTTTAAGTGTTTCGTCCAGTTATTTTGACAAGGGTCATTCACACTGAGTTTACATATTTATAAAATTAGTCGATTACAATTGACAAAGTTACAATTACAATTGAAAAACTTAGTTAATCACAATATCAAATTATGCATGAAGATTGGAAATATATTTAGACTATAGAAAATCATAGATATTAATTTTTTTTTTAAATAATTTATTCATTGATATTTACAACTGTATACACATATATACAACAAGTAAATTTGCTGTAGGTGACATGATAAAAACATGTGGAGAATCTATCCACTGATAGAA
>NW_027112436.1:345976-348876 GCF_000696795.3 Halyomorpha halys | reverse complement strand
TTGACGCCTTGGAGGCCAGCATTGTTCGTGTTATTCGTGACATACGCCCAAAATTGGACGTCCAGAATGCGCTTCGTCAAGAACAGCAGCGGTGCCCATATGCCCGAAATCATTTTCAAATGTTAATGTCACGTATTGATCTTTCGAATAAAAAAAAAATTTGATTACAATTTAATTTTTTGTGTTATTTTTTACAATTTCAAGTTCTATCGGGCTTAAAAAAACACCCTATATGAGGATTCCATGTCAGTCGTGATATTAAAATTAAAAAGTCTTGTTGTTGATGTGGAATTTTCTCTCAACATCTCCAGAAATCTGGAGAGAATCGGTGTGACTCTTGTGCAATACATACAGTAAAGATGTGCCAGTAAGAAAACAATCTTCTTTTTTCATGAGAAAACCGTGGGTGAGTCGAGCATGGCCTATCATGAGACGGGTTAGAACTATATAGAGATGACATACGGTTACAATAACTGAATAAATGTTTGTTACAACAGGATTTGATTAGAGTGCTTTGAATTACTAGTGCAGAGCTTTACCATTGAGCCATACCGCTCCCCATTTTAAGTTATATCAACGTAAAATATATAATAAAGCTTATATAATTTTAACAATAATGTAACAATTAAGGGAGTATAATTAATTGAATATTAACTAAACAAAAATATTTTACTCATTTAATACATTTATAAATTAATTGTTTGAGAAGGGTTTATAGTAATAATAACACCAAATACAAGTGACCCACTCAATTATCAAGGAGATAAACTACAAATTTTTTTAACATAATTACCATATTACTTACGTACTTAGTGTTTATGTGGGGAAGTAATATGGTAATATTAAAATAATTTTTAGGTTGTCTTCTTGATAAAAGCCTAAGGGCCGAAATGTTGGAGGATTAAAATAAACTGTTGAGAGTAAAGTGGATCATTGTAGTTGCTGTTATTTATATTTATATAAAATTCATTTACTATGCCTCTTCGGCCTAGCTCATATTATAAGAAATAAGCCGTCTTTATATTAAGAATTTACACATCTACAAAATTGTGATACCTAAGATGATATTGAAAATGAAAAAATGAAAATACAAGAGTTTTAAAAAGTTATTGTCTTCAGATTGTATCTAATACCAGATTAAGAACTGTTAATAATTTAATGCAGTGATTTAACCCCAATTATGACATGAAAAAAGATCAAATAGTTTAAAGCCAAGTAACTTTTGAAAAAATTTGTTTGTTTGTTTGCTGTGAAAGGGTGTTTCTATTCACAGATTCAAATTTCTAACTGGACGTTTTACGGTCTGCTTCACCATTCATAAATTGTTGTCTCTCATGAGGAACCATTCGTCATGCCACTCTTGCCATCGTATTTATTTGATCCAAGAAATAACATAATTGGGGTTAAATCGCCGCATTAAATTGTTAAGAACAATCAGATATTCAATATATTCTGAAGAAAATAACTTTTTAAAACACTTGTAATGATTTTTAAATAATGAATATCATCATAGGTATCACAATTTTGTTGATTTGTAAATTCTTAATATAAAGACGGGTTATTTACTGCATGAGCTAGCCCGAGGAGGAAGAGTAAATGAATTTTATATAAATATTAATAACAACAACTATAATCATCCACTTTACTCTCAACAGTTTATTTTAATCCTCCAACGTTTCGGCCTTTTGGCTTTTATCAAGAAGACAACCTAAAAATTGTTTTAACATTAGCATCTTACTTCCCCACATAAACCTTAAGTACATTAGTAATATGGTAATAACCTTAAAACAATTTTTAGATCATATCCGACCTCTTGCCCTACAGTATACTTTAATAGTACCCTACTTATTCCTGTCGAACAGATCTGTTACTTAGGACTACATCTCGACAAACGACTGACATGGAATCCTTATACAAGACTAAAAACACAAGAAACTACTCGTACGTTCCGACTATTGCAACATTTACTAGACAAACGGTCTAAATTGCCAATCCATTACAAAAGACTGATCTACATGACTATAATAAGGCCTATTTGGACATACGGAGTTGATCTTTGGGGTTCCATTAAACCACCGAATTCCTCCCGAATCCGGTCCTTATAAAATCCAAAATCCTTCGTAAAATCCTCGAAAAATATTTTCGAAAACCCAATATCACCGAAATTGCTTGCGTTTCTACTGCTAATCATATATTTTGTTTTATCAGTATTTATTTCAAGACCTAGTTCCTTACTGGAGTTTATTAGCGTGGTTGTATTTAGTTCTATAGTTTCTTTGCCCTCACCTAATAATACTAAATCATCTGCATACCTAAGCACCGGTATTTTACCACCCAAAGTTAAACCCTTTTCAGTATTCATCACACTTAATGACGTATTCTAGTGATAGATGAAATAAGATAGGTGATAAAGAATGACCTTGTTATAAACCCGATCAGACCTGGAATTTCTCAGAATAATGATTACCGATTCGTACCTTATTATACGTTTTGGTCATGCAAATCTGTACGAGATTTACTAACTTGGTAAACTGGTAAACACACAAAAAACCTTTGGTAAAGAAACCAATTATAATATTAGTTTTTCAGGACTAAATATAAATTACTTATTTCATATATTTTTGGATATTTGCCTTTAGCGATAATCCTGGTATCCCGACTAAATGTCTTTTTTTTTAAATATTTTATTTATTGATATTTACAACTGTGTACACATATATACAACAAGAAAATTTGCTGTAGGTGACATAGTAACATGATAAAAACATGTGGAGAATCTACCCACTGATAGACTCCAATAACATCTCTAGAGAAGAAGATCTCGAGGCCATCTTCTTTTCAGACACCTAGGAGGATTATTAGGTAATGAAGGAGAAGCCAGGTTAGAAACAAGTGGATTT
>NW_027112436.1:345286-345926 GCF_000696795.3 Halyomorpha halys | reverse complement strand
TAATTTTTTGTAGTGAATGAGAAGTTTAGAGCGTTTGTCAAGTAAGTGTTGTAGCAATCGGAATCTACGAGCAGTTTCTTGTCGTTTCAGTCTTGTGTGTGTAGATTCCAAGTAAGTCTCTTGTCAAGATGGAGTCCTAAGTATCGAATCTGTTCAAGAGGCATTAACTAATAATATATAAAATTCAATCTAGTAGTAGTTTTTATGATATTTTCATAAGAAACTTAGTCTGATCAACAATAAATCAATATATATTAGAAAATATCTTGCAAATTATAACTCCTACAAAGATAAACCACTTAATAAACCAATAAATAATAAATCTTATGGTTTTTGATTTCCCACAATAAATTTACTAACTAATGATTTTTCTGTTCATTTTTTATGAAATAACCTTTAAAATAAAAACTACATCTCGGAAACTATAGAAGATAAAAAGCTCTGTTAGGGTTCATATTTATTCTAATTTAAATGAGGTTCTATTACGTTTTCTAGTGTTATAGATAGTTCTATCAATACACTTATTCCTGTCGAACCGATCCATTACTTAGGAATACATCTGGACAAACATGGAATCCTCATACAAGACTGAAAAGACAGGAAACTGCTCGTCGATTCCGACTATTACAACATTTACTAG
>NW_027112436.1:335172-339781 GCF_000696795.3 Halyomorpha halys | reverse complement strand
CGTCTGAAAAGAAGATGGCCTCGAGATCTTCTCCTCTAGAAATGTTATTGGAGTTCTATCAGTGGGTAGATTCTCCACGTGTTTGTGGATTTGGGAGCCTTCCGGGGTAGGAGTTATCATAAAGTGGAAACCCTTAATTGGGTAAAAATCTGGTGGTCGAGCGTGATTTTGACCTAATCACCTCCTTGCGTAACAGTTGATCTAGTAACAGTACTTCTTTACAATGAACTGCACCCCTGACCTTTCATGGGTTGTAGTGGTAAACATTTTTTTTTTAATGAGCATATATAGATATCATAGATTCGGTATAGATATTGTAAACATCTAATAATATTTATGTTACATTTAATATGAATTTTTATTTACAAATTTTTTTAAGCTTTTAATTATTATACTTCGAAAATCAAATGAACAGTAGGTGATTAAAGGTTATTAGAGCAAGGAATGAGTGAGGAAATAGATTTCTATATTAGTCCTATCCCTAGAAATTAATTCATATTTTACTGATCTCTATCTTAGAAATCTCAGTTGCCTCTACAGTGCCCTAATAATCAAAAGTGAATTTCCATCATTTCTATTCGTTATTTTGGCACCGTTTCATGTCCTTTGCTGAATATAAAAGATTATTTATTATATATAAAAATAAATAAATTACTTAGTCCAAAACCCAACATTTATAATCGATTTTACCAGCAATATTACTTAATATAAATTTTATAAAATTGGGAGTGATTTAAAAAAAAAAGACATATAAAAACTCGCTTGAGCATTAAATGAATTTTTCACAGAGAATGAAGCGGAGTTAATTTATCTATGGTATAATGTATTAAGCTATCAAAAGGTACAAAGACCAAATCATAAATGGTTTTCATCTTCTCTAATTCACTAATTACACGTTCTCATTAACAATTCATGAAGTTTCAGCCCTTTAATGTTTTATGAAGCTTTTAGTTTATTTATAACTATAGAAAAAATATATCCAGTCTGTGGTATGATCAAATGAACTTGCGCTTTTTATATATTAAATAGAGAAAAAAGATAAAATATTTCAGTAGTACTTATAAATATTCTTTGTAGTTTATTCAACCATATCAAAAAATATAAATAATCCATTTATTCAGTTTTCATAACTTCGCCAATATTTCAAGTCAAAACTGCCATAGAGTTGGACTAGTAGGTATATTTTAGTGCCTTTTAATTGTATAGTATTAAGAACATTTTTTGTTAACTTATCGATGTAGAATTTACTTATTGAGTCAGTAGTATAGATGTACCAGCATTATTAGAATTATGTCAATAAATTCATTATTATCTATCATACTATTCAAAACGTGCTTTATAACATTGTCTTCGAGGTGAATATTAATATACCGATCTAAAGTGTTGCAGTTAATGCTCCTTGGTTCAAAAGAAATCGCCAATAGCATCGGGAATTACAAATGGATTCTGTTCCGAATAATCTACGGCAACCGAAAGGTGAATTGAAGGGCTGCCACATGTAGGAATTAGTAGCGCCACATTTGGCCAACAGTCAAAACTCACCTTCGCCAGCGCTCTCAGTAGTGAGAGAAGTAACCCAGAATGAGAGAGAGAGAGAGAGAGAGCCATCTTGTTTTGTATTTTTCCAACAAAGTTCCTTTTCTCTTTTTCTTCACAATCTTCGGTAATGAAAATAAGTGAATAGAAAGACTCGGAGGTGCCTCCCAGAGCAGAGGAGAGAGAGAGAGAGAGAATAAATGTTTCATTTCGGCCACCCCCTACCTTCCTGTAACTTTAGCAATAGAATTTTATTTTCATTCAATCATGTTTCATTTTTCAATTATACAGTCCACTCAAACCCAACCAGCCAACCAAAAGTGAAGTGTTTCTGGCATTAAGGTGAAGGCATACTTCATACAGAGTCAATAGAGGATTACATCAAAAAACGGTTCATGAAGTTCCACTCCCAGTTTCCGACAGTTAAAGGAGCAGTGACCTACAACCTGGGAAACCCAACCACAACCCGAAGATTGAACCCCAGACTGCTTCAGGACATTCTGTTATAAATTCTATATTTATTAATTCATTATTCACACTACTTCTGTTTTACTTATTATTATTAATTTTTTTTCTCTCATCCCTGTTTCAAATTAACTTGATTCTTTTTACCATTAGAGGGAAATTGTTTGTTTTGTTAAGTCTACACATACCATTATTTTTTGTTATTAATTTTAGTTTTCTCTTTTACTAAGAAGCATTATTCTTATATATTTATTTTATCGTTTTTTTTTTTTATTTTAGTTATAACATTGTATGTAGTTAGAGGTGTCTTTTGAAATAGACTATACTCCCTCATAATCAACTGTTAAAAAAATATATATCTAACGTAACGGTTATATCAATCAAGTAAGCCCCATCAGGCCGATTTGGTATAAAATAAATCAATAGAAATAAAGTGTTGAAAAGAAAATTATGACAATAATAACATAAGAAAGTCAATCTCCCCAATATTCATATGAATCAATCTGTAATTTTGCAAGTTTTGTAACAATTTATGGTTATAATGGGACATTTTAGTGTTTCCTTTATAAATACAAAAGCCCAAGAGGAGAAAAATGTCTGTTACTTCAAACAAATCTGGGATAAGTTTAATGAAAACTATGAATAATTACTAGTCAAAATTTATGAGTCTAACAAGTATAGTTAGGGTGAATAAAAAATAACAACATTTTTAAAAAGTTAAAAAACAAATGAATGCTTCTCACGAAGTTAATATGTTTAAAGCGGCGTAAATTTGCTGAAAGATGAGCCCTAATAGAATACTTAAACTAAATAATTCTGGAGAAATAAATTTTTAAAAGCAACATTTTATGAAAAATGTTAAGAAAAAAGAGTTGTTTGTGAATTTATTTTGGGAAATCTATATATCTCAGGAGCTATAAAAATATCATGAAAACTACTAATCCTAGAAAGATAAGTGATATAAACTACTTTAGTAGGGGTATTCATGATGTGTTAAATGTTAAATGTTTCACCATGTTAAATGTTAGATTGTGAGCAGCCCTATTTGAAGTCATGTTAAACGTTAAATGCATAAGAGCCCCTAGCGGATTTTCTCAGCAACTTGTTGTATAAGCCTTTATGTTTATAACCTTCCTTCCAGACCCTCATGTTATTGTTTACTTCAGTTTTGATTTAAGTAATTAATTACAACATGCCTAGAGTGAGTGAAAAGTGGAATTTGTGTGAAAGTTTAGCTTATGAAATGAAATGAAAAAATAACTTTATTCTGGGACATATGTCCCCTAAGAATAATTACATGGTTCATATAGTGAGATTTTTATCTGGCGAGCATTTACAAATTTTCAGATAGTAGAATGAAATTACATAGTTTTTTTACTGTTTTTTTTTCTCAAATGTATCATTAAAATTATCCATTCTGGTTTAATAACAGGGATATGAATACCACAAACACACGAAAGAACTGAGCTGTCACAACACAAAAATGGCGGCGATCTCAACTGGTCTATTGTGTGACGTCATTCTCCATTTAACAGACCAAGTAACAGACTCTCAGCCATGTTAAATGTTATTTCGTTTTAGCACGGTAATAGAAGGCAATTTTTTTCGATTTAACATGAGTTTTTCCATTTAACACGTTTTAACATGTTAAACCAAAGATCATGAATTGTACATACTATTGTACATCAAACTTTCTTTAATTTTAGTGCTGGTACACATCTCTACGTCTAATGGTTCTTGAGATATATTTTCCATCAAAAGCTTATATCTGAATAACTATCAATCTATACTCCTACGAAAGGAAAAATAGACTACTTTAAAGCACATTACACTAACTTTGATCTGAGTGATAACTGCATCTTAACGTCGAACTGTTTATGAGATTTAGATTTCCCAAAATAAACTTACAAATTACTAATTTTCTTTAATGTTTCTTTTAAAAAAAACTGTATCTCATAAACTATCGAACAAACCAGCTCTATTATGGTTCATATTTTAACAAATGTCTTCTACTTTAAATAATGTTCGGTTAGGCTTTCTTGTGTTACAGGTAGTTTTATAAATATGGAGTTTTGAATAAAAAAAAAATAAATAAACTTTTTAAACCGCCACTATTTTTATTCTTCCTCACTGTGCTTGGCAGATTAATCAATTTTTATTGATAATTTTTATTATATTAAAAAAAAATTGGGATGAAACGACTGATTTTTTTTTCCTCCAGGCTCTTCTACTATCAAGTCCACAGTCAATTTTATGAAGTAAATTAACTAAAATATAAGTGAAGTTGACAATAACTTGTTTTTAAAACAAATTTCAGAAAATAATTATGTTTTTTTTATATAAATTATAAGTTAAAGGTCTAACTAATAATCCTCCTAGGCGTCTGAAAAGAAGATGGCATCGAGATCTTCTCCTTTAGGAGTGTTTTTGGAGTACTATCAATGGAGTACTATCAATTCTCTACATGTTTGTATCATGTCATAATATCAGTTACAGCTAATTTACTTGATGTGTATATATGTATACAGTTGTAAATAACAATAAATAAATTATAAAAAAAAAGTTAGTTATAAATTTGTAGCATTCACTATAATTCATTTTATTCTAA
>NW_027112436.1:324012-334117 GCF_000696795.3 Halyomorpha halys | reverse complement strand
TGTATCCGAGAGACACCCTTACAATCAGATTTCCCACTGCCTCCTCCGAAGCTTCCCTGGCAGAGAGCCCAATACAGGCGGCGGGAATAACTGGTCGTTCTGTGGCTGCAACTTCTGTCATCCGAGGTATTTATCACTGCCGAATGTATTTGCAAACTGACTGTGTCATCAACTTAACAACAATTATACTACAAGAGCTGGAAAGAAAAAAAAGGCATTTCTCTCAGCCCAATTTTCATTACTTTAATGAAAACTATGTATGATTACTAGTCAAAATTGATGAGTCTGCCAAGTATAGGTAGGGGGAATAAAAAATTACAGCTCTTTTAAAAACTTAAAAAAAACATTAATTTTTCATTTGGAGCTCTATATCTTAAAAAGTACCAATAACACTAGAAAGTCCAAAAGAACATTATTAAAAGAAGAGTAAATTTTCTGAAATATTAGCCCCAATAGAGCTATTTACGTCCAATAGTTCTCAAGATATAGCCTTTTTAAAAGTAACGTTTCATAAAAATCTACTGAAATATCTATAGTTAGTTCATTTATTTTGAGAAATCAATATCTCAGGAACTATGTGATGCACAGTAGTCTATTAACAATCAAATTATAGCTAGTTTAATGATCTATAAAGTAGTTCATGACCTCTACCTTCGCAGGAATAGTAATTTTCATGATATTTGCTAAAATATATTAATTTATAGTTGTTCGGACAATAAGTTTGATTTCTTAAAAACTTTATTTTAGAAACCATTGGAGATATAGAGGTCTGCTAGCACTCAAATTAAAGCTAGTTAAATTTACTATAAAATAGTTAATGATGTTTATCTTTGTAGGAGTAGAAGTTTTTATGACTTTCGACAATATAAACCCACAAAATTTTAATTTCTCATTGTCCGTATAAAATATTGGATTTGTGAAAAAAATATATCTCTAGATCCATGAGACGCACACATGTCTGCCAATCCTCAAATTAATGAAATTTTAACTTATTATAAAGTAGTTTATGTATGACACTTATCTCTGTAGGGGTAGTAGTTTTTACGATCTTCACATATGAATATAAATTTAGCAAATGAAAATTTGTCCTAACAACTACAAATCAATTTAGTTTAGCAAATTTCATGATAACTACTACTCTTAAGAAAATAAACGTCATAAATTTTCTTAGTTAATTTTTATATAAACCTTTTGATATTATAAATCATTTTTAGCTTTACCTTATTTTAGTTTTTTTATTATCTATTTTCTTACTTTTTTTACTTTTTTTTTGTTTGATGAAGCTATGAAAACTTTGGCTCACAATAAATAGTTTAATTAATATTTGAGTTATTTGACCAATCTACGATCTTCCAATTTATATTAAAAGTTGTTGAAAGTAATTGTTTTGAAAAGGGGAGGCGTTCATTTCGAAGAATGATAATTGAAACTTGCTGAATACGTATTACAGTTCTGCGAGTTTCGATTATCCTTCTTTGTTAAGAACTGATGAAATAATACTCAAGGTAATTACTTTGGAAAACATTTAATATAAATATTATTTTTTATTTTACAATATTCACGAAGTTATTGGAAACACATTAATTTACTTATATTAAACTAAATAAATCATAACAATGTAAATCATTATACATGAATATCTGTCAGCAAACGCTTTACATAACTAAATAGAATATTTTTGTCTTGTTTTGAGATCATTAATTCATGTTTTCACTTAGAATGTTTAACCCTGAGGAATAATAAACTTTAGGACGTTCTTAGAAATGTGGGGTTTCATAAAGCAAAATTGTTTCTAAAATTATTTCCCTTAATGCTCCTTATTACGTCAGAAATAAACTCATTCATAAAGACCTTAACATCCCATTCGTTGCAGATTTGACCCAAAACAGATATGCATCTTTTTATTTCAGACTCCTTAACCATCCTTACCCATCAATTCTTAATCTTTCATCCTTAACAATCCCTGATAATCCTCCGAGGCGTCTGAAAAGAAGATGGCCACAGGACCTTCTAGTTTAAATTAATGCTTGAAGTACCACCAATGGGTGATTCCTTCCCAAGATTTTCAAGTGTATATGAAACATACTACATATTTACCTATTGTATTATTTTGTACAGTTGTAAATTATAATAAATAAATAATTTAAAAAAAAAAATATTTCAGCCAATATTGTACCATTAAAATTATATTTTTTAAAACGTTGGATAAAAAGGAGTATTTTTGTCATAGGGATTTATAAAAATAAATATTTTTTGTAGAATTGCTTTTATTAATTATTATCAATACATTACATTGTAAGATTCTAATACTTTCTAAGATATGTAAATATAATTTGAAATTTCTCATTCTTTATTTTTTTACATGCTTATTTTTTTTTTTTTAAATTGTAAAGTAAAATATTTATTGTGAACAAAAAAATTATTTCCTAATTTTTATAAAACGTTCCTAAATGAAAAAAAAAGTAATTTCATGGAAAGGTGAGTACAAAACCATTCATTGCCAAATATATTTTTCTTTCAAGTTAAACCTACACAGGTAGGTATTTACCTATATTTTAATATTATATTAACAGTTACTTTACATTTTAATATATATTATAATAACTCAATTACTCAAGAATTATAATAATTCGTGGATATGTAACTGGTGGATGTGGAATGTTGAGTGGCACTGAATATCTCCAGAGGCTTAACAATGTGGCCAAAATTTTGCGTCAGGCCCTGGCGATAAAGTACAACTTAATTGAAGATAAGAGCCCATACTACAAGTATCACCCAAATAGACTCCTCCAAAAAGGTCCTCTCAAGCTGTATTGGGATGAATCAATAATTATGGACAATACAGTACGCCATAATAAACCAGATAGTCTCCTCATAGATCTACGAAAAAAGAAAGCGAAACTTATTGATGTCGGAATTCTAAACGATAGTAATATAAGCTCCACTGTGGGAGAAAAACTATGGAAATATCAGAAATTGGCGATTGAATTGAACTATATAAACTATATCAAATGAAAGGTGTTACCATTAATCCGTAACATCAACGAATGTTCTCGTACCAAAATCAACAGTGGCAGGCGCGAATGGTTTTGGGGTACCTAGAGATGTGCTAAGAGAGGCTCAATGTCGGCTCTCTTAGGTATTACGTAATGCGAAAAGTTTTTAAATATTTAAAACAAAAAAAAAAAATCAACAAAAATATGAAGTTCATTGGACTTCTAGGTTCCCCACCTGAGGTACTCAACCCGCAATGGCGAGAAAACCGACCATAATAATAATTATAATAATAGGGGTATTCATGATCTATGTTAAAGCGTGTTAAATGGAAAAACTCGTGTTAAATCGAAAAAAAATGCCTTCTTTTGCCGTGGTAAAACGAAATAACATTTAACATGGCTGAGAGTCTGTTACTTGGTCAGTTAAATCGAGAATGACGTCACAAAATAGACCAGTTGAGATCACCGCCATATTAGTTGTTGTGACTTTCAACACAGTTGTCAATTAGCTCATCTTCATTCTCTTCTTCACAAGTTTGAAGATCAATAAGACACTCATAAGCTAAACTTTCACACAAATTCCACTTTTCACTCACTCTAGGCATGTTTTAATTAATTACTTAAATCAAAACTGAAGTAAACAATAACATGAGGGTCTGGAAGGAAGGTTATAAACATAAAGGCTTATACAACAAGTTGCTGAGAAAATCCACTAGGGACTCTTATGCATTTAACGTTTAACATGACTTCAAATAGGGCTGCTCACAATCCTATAGTTATAACATTTAACATGGTAAAACATATAACATTTAACACAACATCATGAATACCCCTACTATATTATATAATGTATAACAGTAACTATTGTAATATATTCAAATTACTAGGTTAATTAATATTGTTTTAACTCACATATCCACAACAAGAAACATGTGTTTTTAATGTTTATTGAAATACAGTTTTACTTAAACTAATTGTAAATTAAAAAGAACAATTTTACTAACAAAAGCCCTATCATATCTTATTCTTATTATATCTACCTTATCCTTAAATATATATCTATGTAGTTATTACTAACTTATAATCTAACCTACAATTAAAATACATACAATTGTTATCTCCAAAAGCGAACAATGACGCGTACGTTCTTGCACTCAGCTGGTCGTGGCAGAGAGAGAGAAAGATCACTTCTCAATACACAGTTTTCCAATTTAACTTAGCTCACAGAAAAAACAAAAATACACTAGACTTTACATCAATGTCCATCCATCAACCCTGCATCGGGCACTGCTGACAGACACAGGATTCGGTTTTTTTTTGCTCTCTTCCAAAAAGGGGCCGAGTGTGACCCCTATCTCCCAGTAGATTCCTAAATTTGTGGGGTGGTTCCAACCCGCCCAGTCAGTTCATCTTCAGCCTGATCTGACAGGCTCACCGCGCCCGATTACGTTACAAACCTAAGGTCAATATATTTCTAAACCTACGTCACATACAAGAATAATTGCGTACTCCTGGTTTCTTCTGTATGAGGAACCAAAGCAATTGATAAAAGTACTGGAGAAAAAAAACCTGAGGTCATAACTTATTATAATGCTCACAAAACTGGAGGTGACACTGCTAACCAAATATGCGCCACATACAACATGCAGCGAAATACACATCGATGGCCAATGACTGTACTCTATACTATGTAAAACTTGAGAGGTATCAATTCCTTGGTTATTCACCTCGGGAATCAATTGGAATGAATTCCAAGAAGAGTTTTCCCCAAAGAATTGTCACATGAACTGTGTATCGGACAACTTCAGCGAAAAAGCCAGCTGAAATCCGGCCTTCACACCTCCTTGAAAATTCGTCTCAAGATCCTTCCCGCCAGATGATCGTCCAAAATAAACATATGTTGTAATTGAATGATGGAAACTGGAATACACGGCTCACGAACTACTCCAGTGTGAAATACAAGGAATTTGCCCCTCGTGCGAAAACACTGAATGCAACATGCTTTTCAGCCTGTTCTTGCGATCCTTCTTCGGCTTTGATGGTCGATGAATCCGACTTATTTCTGTCCCATTTACATTTCAACTTCATGTCTGACCCCTTTTTGAATAGTTTTTCGAGGATAAAAGGTCTTATTTTGATTTATATTCATAACCATGATAAGCGAATTCCGCATTTTGACTTCTTTTGGTATCTGTACCTAAATAAATAATAAGAAATGTTTTAAATTTATTTTATATTTTTCCCCTAATTGCCTATATTCTCAAGATGATTGGTAATTTTCAGTTTAATTAAATACGGCGATTTAGGGACTTTACGAATTTTTATGTATCGTGTGCCTGTCAGGCTCACCGCGCCCTGAATTTGAGAATCCTTGACCACTCCCTAAGAAGGGTTAATAAAAACATCCAACAACAGAACATATGATTTTTCTTTCCCTCTCTGCCCGATACTTTCCGCGCATGCGCTGCCATCGCCAATTCTTCTATCTCGTCTATTACACTATATATCTTGTTGGGATTGGAATCCAATGTCTCACGGGCTTTCATAAGACAAAAGTAAACTTATCTCATGTTATCTATTCCGTTACTTTGTTACGTTATTTTACTAGTTTTTATCATCTTCAGCCCTGATGAAGCCCTAGAAAGTGAGGCTGAAACGATGGCTAACAATATTTATTTAATTACTATTTGATCTTTTTTGGACCATCTTTCTTTTATATAGTGCACATGGGCAATCAGCGATCTTCCAGTTGATATTAAATGTTGTTAAAAGTAATTATCATGAGAATTTTTTTTAGGTAAGACAGAGTTATTTATTAATTGGAGAAGTTTATCGGGGGGGTGCGGTCAGCAAAGAACAACATAAATATTATACTATATATTACATTATATACCTCCTTCATACCCTCCCTTACTGTCCTCTACTATTCTTTAACAACCAACCGATTCACTTCTATCCTACAATAAAAAACCTTGGTGTCACTTTTGATCAACACCTCTCTTGGAATAACCATATTTCTCAAATCACACGTAAATCCATAACTGTACTCAAACAATTCCTAAATTTCCTTAATTCCATTCCTCAGAACACTCGTCAGCTCCTAGTATCCTCTCTCGTCTTCCCCCACTTCGACTGCGGATCCTTGGTGTATGGAGGGCTATCTGCAGGACTAGAGTTGAGACTGAAAAGACTCATGAATTGTTTTGTAAGATTTATCTTTGGGTTCCCAAGGCGCTATCAAGTCTCCAAGTCAAGTCTCTATCCAACATCCCGAAGGCAATACCTCCTTGGTGTTTTTCTATTCCAAGTTCTTAACATCAAAAAATACTACCTACCTATATCCTAGATCTCCTCACTTTTCGTTCATTCATCCACTCATTAAACACCAGATCCCATCCGAATGATTTATATATGCCCTCCCATAGAAAATCCTTCGTCACACGTGCAACCTCCCTATGGAATTCTCTTCCCATTTCCATTCACCAGTCCTCATCCATTCTCTCCCCTTTAAACAACACCTATTCCTTCATTTATTGAATAACCAAACCTCCACATCTTTGTAATCAAATAAATAGGCAGTTATTGATTAACATTATAAACAGTAGTAAAGCCAATATACCAATGTAATTTCATTCTACTATCTGAAGATTTGTAAACGCTCGCCAGATAAAAATCTCATTATATGAACCATGTAATTATTATTAGGGGACATATGTCCCAGAATAAAGTTATCTTTTTCATTTCATTTCATTTCAAATAAACAAAACGATATTTAATTATTTTATGCCGACGTTTCGACCTGAGTTTCAGGTCTTCATCAGGGCTATAGAACAAAAGAGATAACAACATTTAGAGAAACATAAAATTGAAAAGGAATAGTATACAAACAAATTTGGAATTATACAAAATATTGAATTGAATCATAAATGATAAAAAATTAATAACTGATAATTGAATAGTAAAAAAAAAATAATTGATTGATAATCGTGGAATTAGATGGTAGTAGATTGAAAACAGTAAAGATGAAATATAATATCATCTAGGTATTTACGTATTTTTGTTCATTTATGTTGTTCGTTGCTGACCGCGCCCCCTGAAAATCTTCTCCAATCATTAATCTACGGTCAACAATCTACACATCATTAAGAGATTTTTTTTTTATATATATTACAATCTGCCATAACTTGGGCAATGAGTAATAGTGATCACTTTCATACTAAAATTCTATAATAAATAATAAAAAAAATCCTATATGTATATAAACCGATAGATAAATAAAATAAACATGATTAAGATATTTACATGAAGTTGTAAAAAGAAATTAAAATAAATAAAGTGATGTAATGTAACAAAAAGTAAAAGCACTAGACATATTTAAAATATTTACTCTCTCGATCTGAGGTTCCCCTAGTCCATTCTATGAAAGGTAGAACAGGGCTCTTGGAGATCCCGCGAGAAGAATATTCATGAAATAAAAGTAAACTTATATCATGTTATCTATTCTTCTATTTTGTTACGTTATTTTGGTCACTGGCTCATTATCAGGGGAGAGGGATGCGCTGGGATCATTTGAGCTCTGCTCTACCCCCCATACGTTAAATTTAGTATAAAATAGTTTAGAACGTTTATCTTTGTAGCAGAAGTATTTTTTTTATGATATTTGACAAAATGAATTTCTAGTAGTAAGTATAAAATGCTGGATTTTTGAAAAAATATATCTCTAGATCCATAAGACGCTCATCTGTCTGTTAATACTCCAAATTATGGAAATTTAACTTAATACAAAGTAGTTTATGATACTTATCTTTGTAGGAGTAGTAGTTTTTATGATATTCACATATAAATACAAATGAAAATTTGTCCGAACAACTACAAATCAATTTATTTTAGAAAATTTCATGAAATTTAAAACTACTGCTCTTACGGAAAGAAACGTCATAAACTACTTGATAGCTTAGTAAACTAGCTTTAATTTGATTGCTAATAGACATCTGTACGTCAAACGGTTTTTGAGACATAGATTTTTCAATATAAATTCACTAACTACTAATCTTTCAGTACATTTCATATAACATTTTTATAAAATGTTGCTTTTTAAAAAATTATATCTCGAGATCTATTGAACGTATTTAGCTCTATTAGGGCCTACATTTTAGCAAATTGTAATTTGCTTAGAGTGGTCACAGGAATCCTCTGGTCGAATGTGTAAATATTGTATATAATAGTGTAAATGTGACTGGAGATTATATTATTTTATCATTGTGTTATTTTATTTATTTTTTCATACTTAAGATAAGTTACAACAAATCCCATCAAATCACCTTTACCCTTCGTCGTAAACCTACTGACTGCCCTACAGTTTCATTTAATGATGTTACTCTTACCCCTGTCGAACAGATCCGCTACCTTGGACTACATTTGGACAAGCGATTAACCTGGAATCCTCACACAAGACTGAAAAGACAGGAAACAGCACGTCAATTTCGACTATTACAGCACTTACTAAACAAACGGTCTAAACTTCCAACACATTACAAAAGACTGATCTACATGACAATAATAAGGCCAATCTGGACTAATGGAGTTGAGCTTTGGGGCTCCACTAAACCTTCGAATTCCTCTCATATTCAATCCTTACAATCCAAAATCCTTCGTAAAATCCTCAATGCTCCTTACTTTGTCACAAATAAAATCATACATAAAGACCTTAATGTCCTCTATGTAACCGATTTAGCCCTAACCAGATATTATTCCTTCCATTATAAACTTTCTAACCACACAAACCTCCTAGTTTATAATCTTGCATCCTCTTCCATTCCTGACAATCCTCCGAGGCGCCTGAAAAGAAGATGGCCACGAGACCAGCTAATGTAAAATGTCATTAGAGTGCTACCAATGGGTAGTTTCTCTACACGCCTGTAACACTCCAATTTAACTTAGATCAGATTTACTAAATGTATTATAATGTACAGTTGTAAATAGGAATAAATAAATATTAAAAAAAATAATTTTTTTTTTATACACGCAGTTTGATTATGTTCATTTTGTTTGTCATTCTGTTTGTATATATTTTAAGAGAGATTTTATGTGTTTTTTTTCATTAATTTTCATTCTTATTTTATTTTATTTTAGTATCAATGTGATCATTCATCACTATTTCCTATTGGTCACAACTGTGTGGCAGATTGTAATATCTATCTATTAATAAATAAAATAAAATACTATTTGAGTTTTTTTTTTTTTTTTTACCGCACTCAGACCATTATCCTTTTTTACATTACACATGGTCAATAAACGATCTTGCACTAGAAGTTTTAACTATGACGTAATCGCTTTGAACGAGTTGGACATTGATTCAAGTTGTGGTCTGATTACATATTGAAATTCTTGAGAAGTGGTTCTGATGAGAGAGCTTGGAAGGAGCTAACAGTTTGCTAAAACAAAACAGAAATAACTTTTGAAAGGCTAATTACTTGAAGAGCTGGGGACTCGGCTAAACCAATTTAACTTCCTCTAAGCCATTCTATCTTCTGCTTCTTCTTCTGCTCGCTTCGATAACTTCAGCCCCGAGCCGAGCGAGGCTCAACCTTTGTAAATGGAAGCATTTTATTCTCCACTGGTTCTGACATCATCAAAATCCATTGTTAAACAGTAAAAATGATATTTTTTTTCTTCGTATTTCGAGCTAAAATTATTTCAAAACACACAAAGAATATTATTATGTAACTTCAGACAAAGAACCTTAAAAAACCTGATGCTGTGCAAAAATCACAGAACTTTCTCTACACGCCTGTAACGCTCCAATTTAACCGAGATCAGATTTTCTAAATATATTAGAATGTACAGTTGTAAAACTTACGAGCACATGTACTGAAAGGCTTGAAGAAAAAGGAAAAGTGAGAGCATAATTAAACCGTACGCTTACTAGAAAGATACTGGTTTATTATCTCTATGATGCTTCTTATAGACATTATTAAGGTTTATTTACATGGGAAGTTAGGATTAGTGTTGTATACAGGCCTTGTCCAACCATAACTCCCCCCTACCAGTTTATGAACATGCCTCATAAACTCCAAAAAGATAACAAAACAAAACTAAAGACAAACTAA
>NW_027112436.1:303622-322245 GCF_000696795.3 Halyomorpha halys | reverse complement strand
GCATTTAATTGTTTTACTTATTTATTTTTCTTAGCATCTGTTGTTTAATTATTTGACTAATATTTACATAACCTAATTTTTATTGGAAGAAGACAGTGTACCGTATGAAGTAGACAGTAGGAAGATTGTTCGGGTGGTAGTCAATAAAGGTACAAAATAGTAAAATAAAACTATCTATTGTTAACCAACGTTTCGCTCTACTTAGCAGGGCTTCGTCAGAGCTGTCAGATTGAAACAGCTCTGTTTCAATTCAGTTGTCATCTTTGTATCAATCTGATAGTTCTGACAAAGCCCTGCAACGTGGGGTGAAACGTAAACAATAAATATATTGTTATTTATAAATATATGAAGTTTTTTTTTTTCCTACAAAATTACTTACCTTTATTGACCGTTACCCTGACTATATTCCTACAATAACTTTATTTTATTTTATATTCATCTTTCTATTTTAGTTTTTTATTATATTTTCCTTTTAATCTATGTGTTAGTCTTATTCTCGTAAAATGTATCTATTTGTTTGTTTTTGGTAAACTGATCTACTGCTGTGACTATGAATGATGGTCTGATCTCACATTACCGTCTAATATTGAAATTGTTTAGCGGGTCACTGAAGAGGATCTAGGAGGGTGAATTCCGGAGAGCGAATTTGTGTCATCGGGTGAATTAAAAAATTGTGAAATGGTGCAATTGAAGGAGCAGAAATGAGAAAGAAAAATAGGAATGAATTAAAACATTTGTATTTGTTGTACAGACCGAAATTGATTGTAAAAAGAAACTGTAGGGGGAAAAAATTGTTTATTATATCTTATTATTGTATCTCTTTATATCTGATTATACCATGTATGTGTAATTTATATATGTCCGATTACGGATTGATAATAAGTATGCTGTGTGAGATAGCAACCTGATGTATTTAGGCAGCATAGATAAATAAAGTATTTCTCTCTCTAGCTATTATTTATTTTGTTGATTTAATTTTTTTTCTTTTATATGTATATATATATATATAGTTTAGAGGCAGATTGTAATATTATCTGAATAGAATATTATTATGAAATATAAATATATATTGTTTGCCAAATAAAAGATTTCCCGCTGGGAAGATATTGAAAATGTGAGAAAACGTGACAAATTCGTATTAGAACATGGCCTAGCAGTCGGGGAAATTCGATGGTTACTAAGACAGAAAATTCACTTGAACGATCACTCGAGGATGGGCTGATTCGGCCTTCGTGGGCTCAAAGCCTTTTCCAAGAATCTTCTCGATCAGTGGCCACTAGATAACGCTTAGTGGATCTTGATATCAAGGGCCGGAGAGATATCTTGTGCTTTAGAATGAAAATGGTATTCGTCAGTAATTAACTCTATTTTAAATTAATTATAATATTTTTTGAAATTAAAAACATAAAAATGTAGTGTTATTTTTATTGTTTTTAGACCTGTCGATTTGTGTTTTAATTTGATTATTCCATTATATTATTAATCTATGAAATTATTTCTTTTAACTCATCTGTTCATTGAAGTATTTCTTTTAACTAACATTTATTTTGTTTTTCTCTAAAATTAAAATTTAATTGTTTCTTTGTATGAACTGTGATGACTGTTATGTCTTTGGCTTGACTCCATATTACTGTCTGATGAAAAAATTGTTTAATTTGTTTAACGGATCGAACGTGGATAGCGGATCACTAGAAGGGGGACTGAGAGAGTGAGATAGAGAGTAAAATTGTCAAGTTATGAAATAAAATTGTTAATTATATTGAAATTGTTAAATTGATAAAAAAAGAAAAAATAAATGAATGAAATAAAATATTTGTATTTAGTACTATATTTATTATTTGTAGTATTCAGATTTGTAGACGAGTATTGATTGTGAAGAAAAAAGGAAGGAAAAAAAAATATATTTTTTTATTGTTATGACATATTTTTTTTAATTTTATTTATTTATTGATATTTACAACTGTATAAAAAATACAACCAGTAAATTTGATCATAATGACATAATGATATGATACAGGATGTAGAGAAACTACCCAGTAGTAGAACTCTAAAAACATTTTACAATATAAGGTCACGAGGCCATCTTCTTTTCAGGGGCCTCGGAGGATTGCCAGGAACGGAAGAGGAAGCAAGGTTAGAAACGAGTGGGTTTGGGTGGTTAGGGAGTTTATTATGGAAGGAATAATATCGGGTTCGGGCTAAAACGGTTACATAAGGAACATTTAGGTCTTTATGGGTTGTTTTATTAGTAGGATTTTACGAAGGATTTTGGATTGTAAAGATTGGATACGAGAGGAATTCGAAGGTTTAGTGGATCCCCAAAGCTCAACTCCATATGTCCAGATTGGCCTTATTACAGTCATGTAGATCAGTCTTTTATAATGAATTGGAAGTTTAGACCACTTGTCTAGTAAGTTTATGACATATGAATATATTTATTGTATATCTGTCCGATCATGGATTAATTGTTATGCTGTGTATTGTAGCAACCTAATGTAATTGGCCAGCGTGGCCGAATAGAGCATTTCTCTCTTTCTCTTTTATTTTTAATATTATATCCACAAATTCGCTCAGCCTCTGAAAATAATCATCTAAAATGGGTAATTTACTTCTAATGCCGACTCTTCTAAAAATCATCCACAGAAGAATTTTAAGTTTTGTTTATTTGAAAAAATAACCAGTTATTATCAACAGCAATAATAATCAACAGAAATATATAAAATATTAAAAAAAATAATGAGCAACTAAAGGAGATAAAAGAAAAACTAAAAAATGAAACTTAGGGAACCCACATTGAGAAACACTAAATTACGTTTTGTTTTACCAAAAAAATAATGATGTTTTGTTAATAATTTTCGAAAATCGCAAAAATAGTGAATATTCAACCCGAGCCAACCAGCCTTCACTTATACTTTTGGCGTATTTTGGTCGGTACGTAATTTTTTTGTGATATATGCACCAACCAATTTTTTTTTTAAATCTGTTCTCTAGCAATAAGATAAACTTTTTTGCACTATTTTCGATTTTGCAGACATGTTTTTTTTTTTTTTCTCGTATCAATACAAAGATATCTTTTCTTGTTTTGTGATAAAGCAAAATAAAATAGATCAAAATCTAAAGCCTTCTTTTAATAAACGGATTTGAGAATCACAAATGGAATCAATACAAGACTATATCGTAAAACGGTTCATAATATTCCACTCCCAGTTACCGATAGTTAAAGGAGCAGTGACCTACAACCTGGGAAACCCAACCTCAACCCGAAGACTGAAGCCCAGGCTGCTGCAGGACAGTCTGTTATAAATTCTATATTTATCTATTTCTATTATTATCATTAATACAATTTTATTTCATTTTATTTTTTTCTCTTTGTCTTTTTTCTTAAATTAACTTTCTTTTTTCCATTAGAAGTCAATTATTTATTTTAATTAAACCATAAATGCCATTGTTTTTTTGATTATCTTTTCTTTATCTCTCTTCTGAAGAATTATTATTTTTATGTTTTTCTTTCTTTCTTATACCATTGTAAGTAGTTAGGGGTGTCTTTTATACGAGACTATAGCCCCCTCCTATATTATTAGTTGTTAAAAATAAGAAATGGAACAGTAAACCTTATAAGGCCCTTATAGTTAACCTTGTAAGGCTCGTCAGGCCGATCTGCTATTAAATAAAAAATAAATAAATAAATGATACATCTGACGCAAAACGTCATAGCTAAAGGAATGAATCCTTTCTAACAGACAAACAATTCTGCTTAATATATTAGTCAAGACTAAATTTCTTCTGGTTCATAGCAAATAAAATTAATATTAATATATATAATAATAATATTAATAATATTAACGCTTATTTTTAAAGTTAAGCCATATTTCTTAACAAATAACGCATGAGCGACCTTCAAGTGCAATCGAGTATGAGATCTCTTTGACTGGAAAAGAGAGGAATTTTAAGATGATGGCTGAGGTAGTAGGAGGAAGGAATTAATATGATCAGATCGTCCTTAGAATGTTCTCTATGAATATATTAGCTTCCTTTGAAGAACGTTTATATTAATAAATTGAGGAAGTTGTTATGGGCTACCATTTCGTTATATGGAGGCAATGGCAATATTAATGGCTCGTGGAGCGCATAAAGAATGAGATATTTTAATTTATTGTTCGGGACTGGTTTATCAATTATAAAAAATTATCTGTTCCATATGAAATATAATGTTATAATTAATAATAATAACTGGTTCTGTTTACCGAAAGCAGAATAATATATTGGAATTGTCCGATGATTACGGTAAATAACAAACATATAAACTAAGAAATGATTTATAATTTACTTAAAGAAGTAAGAGAAAAATCCTTTTAAATATAAGGACGACACATGTGTGCGTGCTGTTAATAATAACCCATTAATCGTATCCCAAAATCTCCAATCCCGTGATATGGTGTCGTAATTGGAGGATTTAGACAAATTCCAACAGATCCCATCAAATCACCTTTACCCTTCATCGTAAACCTACTAACTGCCCTACAGTTTCATTTAATGATGTTACGCTTACCCCTGTCGAACAGAACCGCTACCTTGGACTATATTTGGACAAACGATTAACCTGGAATCCTCACACAAGACTGAAAAGAAATGAAACTGATCATCGATTTCGATTATTACAACATTTACTAGACAAACGGTCGAAACTTCCAACACATTAAAAAAGACTGATCTTACATAACTGTAATAAGGCCAATCTGGACATACGGAGTTGAGCTTTGGGGCTCCACTAAACTTTCGAATTCCTCTCGTATTCAATCCTTACAATCCAAAATCCTTCGTAAAATCGTCAATGCTCCTTTGTCACAAATAAAATCATACATAAAGACCTTAATGTTCCCTATGTAACCGATCAGATATCACTCCTTCCATTATAAACTCTCTAACCACTCAAACCCCCTAGTTTCTAATTTTGCATCCCTTCCATCCCTGACAACCCTCTGAGGCGCTTGAAAAGAAGATGGCCACGAGACCAGCTAATGTAAAATGTCATTAGAGTGCTACCAATGGGGGAGTTTCTCTACACGCCTGTAACACTCCAATTCAACTTAGATCAGATTTACTAAATGTGTTATAATGTACAGTTGTAAATAGCAATAAATAAATATTTAAAAAAAAAATATATACGGGCTGTAATATAGACGTACTCTTACTGTAATTTACACTGATTACATATCGTTGGAAAGCCACAGATTTTAGAAATAATAATATTTAATATAGGAAGTTGTAGAAGTGAATGAGAATCAATGCCTGAATAAAAATCAGTTCTCTCATGAGTTTGAATGTGGGGACGCATACGCAGTTTAATTAATTGATAACGTTTCTTTGATACAATAAATTTTAAGTTATAGCATTTTAAAATTTCATTTAACCTTTATATGAAATTTTTTATTGAATAAATGGTTAAGAACAGAATGCACATTTAAGTAAACTGTTCTATTTTTGTTACAATATTTTTTTGCAATATATAATAAATTTTACAACTAGTAAATATTGTGAAATTTCTGGAAACTGTTGTGATTGGAGTTGGTTAATTCGTCCACTACCACTACAAGGCTCATTTGGAAAATTAGTACGGTGAAGTAAAGGAAAATTGAAAAGAAATATCTGTTATGAAACCAGCTAGAATTAATTTAATTCTAAATAGGGAGGGGGGAGGTGAGTGAAAATTGTGTAGCGTGCGCACCGCACCATATTTACTTTTTGCTGAAAAATAATTTGATATATAAAAAGATTTTGAAAGACAGTGCGGGTGACACGATAAGACATGAAAAGAATAAATATTATTTTAGGTTTGTAGAAATATGATGGTCGTCGATGAAGCCGTTTTGTTTAGCCTGGGGCGTTGAATACCTGCCAGGAGCATGCAGTCCATGTCCCCCACACGCCAAGCTCAACGCCACTTCATTATATAATGATTCTATCACAGTTATTGTTATACGTATAAATGGTAAGTCTGCGAAATAAGGTTCCGATTTATATCGCCAATTAAAAAAAAAAAAACGCCCAAAGTTAAAAAATTGCTTCGCCAGTAACATTCTTTAATTCTTTCAATTTAATCTCTAGTTTTGACATCTTATGGCACTGTAAATAACATCTTTTGTGGAGTTTTTATAGTAGTATTTTTGGAATTAGGTAGTAGACAAGATAAATAAGGAATATAACTTATAATAAATAGATGATTCCTTAAATAACAAAGAAAACTAAATAAAATAAAATTGCATTCGCATTGAGTAAATACGCCTAGTCTATGTCTATGTCGAAATAATGTCATGCCAAAACAATAATGGCGCCTTGCTTTTTTGCACGACAAAAAAAAAATTAGGGCCTAATTTGAGATTTTAAAAAAATAAATAAAATTCAGGATAATTAACATTATTAAATAATCGGTATTAAGCCACCTCAATTCGACTTTGTCTCCTTGTCGGAAAGCTTGACTAAAAAAAAAAAAAAATAACCACTAGCTCGGATAGAAACATTTATTTGTAAAGTAATTCCAACAAAACCATAAGTTAAATTAAAAACAAAATGAAACTGTTGGAAAATACAGAACAAATTTTAAAATAAAAAATCCTTTGATTTTTTTTTTCGAAACTAAAAAAGGATAAAGAAAAACTATGTTAACTATAATTATATAAAAGACCAAAGACAAAAAATTTAAATTAAAAAAAAAAATTGCTAGTTACAAATTTTTACGAAGTGATGATCTCCGATGGGTCGGGGTCCTGAAGTACCGAAAAGGTCGGAGACAACCGGCACCAACTCAACGAACCGGCGGGGACTGGTGTCTAGTACAGCGACTGGGCGGCTATACTATACGAAGTTAACTGTACCTACACTGTACTTTGGCTACTGAACTTGTATTGATAAGGTTAATAATCCCACTGGCCGGTATTTCACCATATAAACACTACCACAAGTATAATTTCCTTTATTTTAAACCAAAAAATACTAATGTAATTAAATCTTTTAATTTTAATTAATATAATATGGCGTTAATAACCGATATAAGACACTCCCAAAAATCACAAAATACTATTATTTTTAATGAAAGGAATATGGTCCGGGTGCGGTCAAGAAAAACTCAAATAGTATATTTCTACTATTTGAGTTTTTCTTGACCGCACCCGGACCATATTCCTTTCATCTTTACACACGGTCAATCAATAATCTTCCAGTATTATTTTTAATATTGAGAATTTATGTTTTTTTAGTCTATTAGCTTATTTAATTATTTTTTGAAAGCTTCTTAAACTACGAATATGTAAAAAAATAAAATTCAAATCACTTCACTGTTATATACATAAGATATTTTCCCCTTTACATGAGTCATGTATCTATGTATTATAGTAATAAAAACAAAAGTTCAATGTTCACTTACTTCAGAAAGCGTGGCAGCGATTTCAGCAGCAAGATTCGATCTAAGAAAAAAAAATTATTAAATAATATAGATTACTAACTTATAAACTCTACAGTAAAGAATTATTCACACCATCAGCAAAACTCTGAAACCATCTTAGTTCAAAAGGTTTGATTGACGAATGGGGTGTTCATGATGTTTTGTTAAATGTAAAAAGTTTTAATTTGCTAAATGTTAAACTAACAGGGTTGTGAGCTGCCTTATTTAAAGTCTATTTATATGTTAAATTCATAGGAGCTCTTGATGGATTTTCAAAGCATCTTGTTTTGTAACCTTGTAATCTTTAGGAGATAAATAAATTTCCAACTTCTTTCCTCAATTTAAATTGTTCCTTGTTTCCTCTTCTATTATTTTTTTTATTATTATTTTTATGCAATACATTACTAGAGTTTTAATAATATCCAAAACGACAGCACAAAAAATGGTGTGGAGCTTAGCTCATCTGTTTCATGATGAAATTCTCCATTTAGTAGACCTAACAGACTTTGAACCTTGTTACATCGTTTGAGCATCGTAAAAGAAGGAAATATTTCTCAATTTAACAAATTAAACTATAGATCATGAATACACCTATTACCTCAATTACAGGTATATACTAATAAAACATCTTAATATGACAAAACTTTAGTCATTTGTACGTTTTTACTACTGAAAAGTTTAGAATTGACTATTATGTGGTTTCTAAAATTTGACGTTATATATGTTTTATGTGAAAACATGGAAAATTAATATGATTTGGTTGATACCATGGATAAAATAAAATGAAAAAAAAACATGAAAGATATTTTTTGAAGTGAGGAGACAAAGGGAGCAGTAAACCAATGGATAGGATTACATTACCGTTATACCTTTGTATACTAAACTCCCTTTTTTTCTTTTTTTGAAGCGCTAGAGTTTTGGGATTTTTTATTATTATTTTTTTTAATAAACAAATGTATCAATTGAGGCTTGACTAAATACCACCACTCTCAAATATTGAATAATAAATATAAAGATTGAAAGACGAATCAGCTAAGTTCCAGAGTTAGGCAATTATCATTACACGAGTTAATTATTATTATATTAGATCTTCAATCACATGAGGATATTTGGGCTCTATTTAGGAATCCATAATCTATAAATGGCCTAAAACAAAAAAAATTAATGGTTTTGAAGAACAGTTACGCTAAAGTAATTGTAATGCAAAATTACTTTAGTGTAATTATTCTTATTATATATAAGAACAATTACAAGTGTGTAAAAGGTACTGTTTAATTTAGGAATTCCCCGGAGCAAAAATTGGGGGATGTTACCCAAATTAATTATTATATGGTAAGCTGGTTTAAATTAAGGAATTACTTATAATTTACTGGTAATGATGGAGTGGATTGTATTTAAATAACTTGATATCATATGGTTTTAAAATGAAATAATCTCTATTCTCTTTACAGTTTTCTGACACAATTGATTCTAAGGTTTGAACAAAGTAATTACAATGTATGTTAGTTGGTTAGTTGTAAATTTGGTTTTATTACATTAATTGATGAAAGTTACATTTTACGTGTTTGATTATATGGAGCTTGAAGGTTGGTTGTGATGTAAATGTGATTATAGAAGGAGGGTTCTCTCATCATTATGAGAAGAGACCTTCTTGAAGAGTTCTGTCCTCTTCTTCTCCTGTACAGGTCAAGATGGCTTCTTTACTGGTACTACCTTTGTTTCGGGGACCAAGATGGCTGCCCAGGCTTCTTACCGCATATCTTTGCCGCTAGATGGCATCATGAATTTCTATTTAGAAGTGAGGGGGCGCCTTACTTAAACAGGCGCAATCACAATTACCTTTGACGCTAAGTAATTGCGATTATATTCAGGGTAAGTAATATTTTTATTATAAAGAGATGTCAATAGTTGGTCGCAGATTGATATATGAGAAGAAAGTGGTCTAGGGTGCGGCCAGCAAAGATACATAAATAAAAAAAAAACTTATTTATTTGTGCCGACGTTTCGACCTGAATTTCAAGCCTTCATCTGGGCAGAACCCGCCATACTCCTCAGTTAACAAAGACAATCCGACTTCCCCCAGTCCCCTGGTTCACTCCCGCTCTGAAGGAGCATATAAGACAAGAAGATTTAGACGCACCCGTCCATTTATTCCAAGCAATTAGTACCCAACGCCCCTCCTATGTCCTAGAAAACCCGTAATTCAAAGTCTCTGTCCTATCCCGTACTACCAAGTCTCGTATATCTGACATCTATCCTCCACCTCACCGAAATGCTGCGTTCGATAAATTATTATTTATCCGAGCTCCAAATTTCTGGAACTCCATTCTCTCGTTAAACATAACATACGTCATGTACCAACCCTTATTATTATAATAGTCTAGATATTTTGTAATTAACTTCTTGTTTTGTTTTTACTTAGTCAGTTAGTTTTTTAATAATTCTTTTTTTTCTCTGTGTATATAAGTTATAATAGGGTGTGGGCACACTTTTTTATGGTCAATAAATGTTATTATAAAATTAAAATTGCCTTTGTAATTGTTCTAAAGTGACCTAGTCCCAGAATATTCAACAATTTTTATTTCATTTTTCAAAAAACATCAAAACGAGAAATCTTTTATTCAGAGAAACATAATAAATAAAATAAAATAATGATAAACAAATAGTTGTACTCATACATCAGTCACAAAGAAAATATTCGACAGGCTACTTTTTAGTTTTATGAGCCTGTAGTTTTTCTAAACTCCACTTAATTATCTCGATTTATTATATTACAATTAAAATTAGCCAAATATAAGTGAGGGTGTATTAATTTAAATATACATCCATTATTATTTTTATAATATTCTTATATCATTCTGTTTTATTTACTATTGTATCCTTTGGTTGCTTTTTAGTTAAAATGCCCCTTTATTTTCGTATTCTTTATATTACTTATAATACCCCATTATTTTTGTATTGTTTAAATTAGATATCATACTACATATTGCATGTTTTCTAATATATTATTTGTTAAACATTTTATTCTTTCTTTCTTTTTATTGTATTCTTATTTTTAATGAAGTTCACTCCATACTTATTACGAATTCATTAGCTAATTCATTATTAGTTTATTTATTGTAAATTCGTATCATTGTAATTCACTAGTTCACTAGTTTTTAAGTTCTTTTAACATTTTTTTTTTTTTACTTTCTTTACATTTTACTTTTTTTTATTTAGCTGTATTTTGTTAGTTGAACAATTAATTTTAGCACTAGAAATTAATTAATGTTCAAAGTTATAATTGTAGTCACCTCATCAGCGCCCAATCAAAGGTATTACTAACTATTAATTTTTTTCCGTAATCTTTATTCTGTATGTTTATCATACCTGTATGTTACTTTGGTACCGAAAAGGTACAATTTCTTGTAAACTACTGAACAGACATGGTACCATATAGTTTGAAGTACGTTTCCCAATGCTGTTATTTTAGGCTGGTTCGACAAATTTATTTTAAATTAACTTTTCAGTTTTGAGATGTTAATTTTTTTTTTTAAATACTTTTTTTTTATTGATAGATATTACAATCTGCCACACGGTTGTGAGAAATAGGTAATAGTGATGAATGATCTCATTCACACTAAAATAAAATGAAATAAATAAATAAATATAAAAAAAATCTCTCTTAAAATATACACAAACAGAAGAATAAACATAATCAACTATGTGCATGAAAAAAAAAAATAATATAATTTCGAGTCACATTCACACTCTTATAGACAATATTTACACAATCGACCTGAGGATCTCTGGTAATGAGCCAGTGGAGGCTGAGCAAGTGCGCTAAAGCCGCAAACACTCAACTTGATTGGAGAATCTGACCATTGCCAGAACACCAATTGTCCGTATTTATTTACAATAAGTCTCTTGGCCACTACCGTTTCAACCTTCTAGGTGAGCTCTAGGGATGGGTGGAACTAGATAAGGTTTGAACCAAAGGATTAGGATGAGAATTTGGTTGGTATGAGGTCTAGGACAAAAGGGATGTGTAGGTCATGGTGTAGTGTTCTGTTAGAAACGTAATAGGTTGCATTAACTATGGTTCCAAGGATTTTGAATTGAAAGGATTGGATGAGATGTTAATTATCAATGTAATTTGATGGTAAGCTATATTCAATTTAATTTTCGCTGAAACATAATTAATTAGTTTTTTTTTTAATTCACTGAAACCCAAACCAACTCGTTTCTAGCCTGGCTCCTCCTTTATTACCTGATAGTCCTCCTAGACGTCTGAAAGGAAGATAGTCTCGAGATCTTCTACTCAAAAATGTTTTTCGGAGTTTACTTGATCTATATATCTTTATACAGTTGTAAATAGCAATAAACAAATTATTTTAAAAAAATGAATAAGTTTTAATTTTTTCCCTATATTATTTGAGAAAAATGATCATTATTTTTTCTTTTGAAAGAAGGTTTTGCATTGTAAGAACCCTAGCTCGGTAGACTACCACCCGTTGCGTTGCTAAAGCCTCAGGGCCCCATGGGGTCCATTATCAGATAAAGAGATGATTTGTGGATGGAACTTGAGGAAACTTGAAGGCGAGGTGCAATCTCGTAGAATATAGCCAGAGAACAACATGACCAAACATTTTAATTGAATCCGTTGAATTGTGTTTTGAGGTCATAACTTTTCCCATTTCAATCTCCTTTTGGTTGTTTCAGAACTATTAGTAAAGTACTATATCGACCTTAAAGATACCAAATGTTACAAGGAATAACATGGATATAGAAACATCATCAAATAGTCAGATTCTCCTATCAAGTTGAGTGTTTGCGGCTTTAGCGCACTTGCTCAGCCTCCACTGGCTCATTACCAGTGATACGGCGAGAGGGATGCGCTGGGATCTCTTGAGCTCTGCTCTACCCCTCACACGTGGGTGATAGAGTGGGCTCAGGATTCCTCAGGTCGATTCTGTAAATATTGTATATTAGACTATAAATGTGACTTGAGATTATATTATTTTATCATTATGTTATTTTATTTATTTTTCATACACATATTTAATTATGTTCATTTTGTTTATTCTTCTGATTGTAATATATTTTAAGAGAGTTTTTTTTCGTGATGAGGTGTATGAGTTGACCGTAAATTAATGCTTGAAGAAGTTTGTCGGGGGGTGCGGTCATCAAAGAACAACATAAATAAACAAAACCATATTTATTTATTTTATGCCGACGTTTCGACCTGAGTTTCAGGTCTTCATCAGGGCTATAGAACAAAAACGATAACAACAACATTTAGAGTAACATACAATTGAAAAGGAATAGTATACAAACAAATTTAGAATTATATAAAATATTGAATCAAATCATAAATGATAAAAAATTATAACTGATAATTGAATAGTACAAAAATAGTAGTTTTGTTTATTTAGTGGTTTTGTTTATTTATGTTGTTCTTTGCTGACCGCACCCCCGACAATCTTCTTCAAGAGTTTTTTTCATTCATTTATTTATTTTAGTACGTATTAGATCATTCATCACTATTACCTATCGCCCATAAGTGTGTGGCAGATTGTAATATCTATCAATAAATAAAAAGTATTTAAAAAAAAAAAAGAAAAGAAACATCATCTATATGTAGTATTCATAAAAACTAGGGATTTTTGAACAAAATCTCACCACGAAAAATCTCTAGAAACTTTATCGCAGAATCTATTACATAATTTTAATTTAGAATCTCGCAGCCATTATCATGGCTAAAAGGATTCCATAACAATGGAACTATGAGCAACTATAACAATGGAACTGTGAGCAACTATAACAATGGAACTATGAGCAACTATAACAATGGAACTATGAGCAACTATAACAATGAGCTTAGGAAAATAATATAATACTGAATCATCAGATAGTAATTATTTTAAATATGTGGAAGATGGTCAGGGTTGCGGTCAATAAGAACAAAGTAGTTAACAACTATTTATTATTATTTTTTTTATAATCTTTAAACTTTCTTGAGTCTGGTTAATATTGTTTAAATAATTAAACTGTATCCTATTTTAGTCTCAAAACATTTTTTATTTCTTTATAAGTCTGACGTTTCGGCCAATTCGGCCAACCTCAAGGACAATCTATCACAAATAGCTTTTATTATACGTATTATCTTTAACGATCTTAAACAAATAACTAATTAATTAATTATTAATAAATTGTCATACCTTAATACAATTTTAGAACCACATCATTTAAGAAACAACTTTATTTAGGCTACTCATTTATCTCTGTCGTTTGTATCTGTCCACAAATTACACTATGAGACATTAAAGCGTAATTTCTAATTACCTATTTAGTCAATTATTCTCATATAAAAATGACAACTTTTTATTACAGTAAACTTTCTGTTATAATTTATCACAACAATATTTGTAGGGCCGCCCATAGCTCAGTGGTTAAGACACAGTCTTATCAATTTGATGTCTATTGGCGGTGCCGGTTCGAATCCGGCCTGAGACGTTGACTTTTTTCATAGAGTGGCGGTCCCACAAAATGAAGAACTTTGACCCCCAACCATGGTTAGGCAGTATAGGACTCCAATGGGAGTCTTGGCCGAAAATAAAAAATAAAATATATTTGTAACCTCTACACTCAGGTCAAACATTTAATTTATTTATTACAACTATATCTTGGTTAAATTTTCTCTTTCTTTTATTATTAAAATTCATAAAATTTATCAATACAATAATGACATAAAAAATAAGGAGAAAGATCCCAATAAAACAGCTCTAGTTGAAAATATTTTAATTTTTAATAAAGAAAATCATACATTCAAAAGAAAAATACTTGAATCCATTTACATATCAGAAACCATTAACTATGCAGTGAATTTTAAAACATAAACATGAAATCTGAACCAACACTATGCAGAGATTTCAAGTAAAATTAATTTATGAAAAATATGGGATAAAATTATTGCTGGTAATTATAATTAACCTTGATATGAATTTTAATGGCCTTCGTATATGGCCAATTATTTAAATATATAATTATTTTAAGAACTAATTTCTTACGGATATTTTTTTTAATAAAAGAATATTTGATACACCGAGCAACAATGGTGCAAAATAAAAACATAATTAATCTTTTATTTTTTTCACTTAGCTATATATGAAACATATAGTAAGGGGGAGTATTGCCAGAATGAAAAATTTCGAAAAGGAATTTTCGACGAAAATACAGGGTTTCCATTTGTCAGCAGGCTAGTTCAAAATCGAAAAGTTTATTACACTGAAAGGTAGCCTCATGAATGAGGGTGTTATATGGTCTGGGGTGTGGCAGAAACTTTTTCGATTAACTGACTGGAAGTACCACTTTATAAATACGAATTTTCCCATTTCTTCGATTTTCTCGAAACGCCTTAAACTATTTTTACTAAAGTCAGTTAACTAATGATATATTAAGTTATTTTTAATCTTCATTGAAATAGTTTAGCGGGGATTAAATGCCGAATTTTTAAAACATTGCTCTCTAATCTACTTTTAATTTTGTTTATTTGATAAAATTAAAAAAAACTCATTGTTAATAATCATAAACAATGGATTAATAAAAAATATAAAAGAATTTTATAAAAATATGACTTTTATAGTCGGACTGGCTAGCTCATTGGTAAGGCAATGGATTATCAACTCCAAGGACGCGGGTTTGAATCCGGCTGTGAAATATAATTATTATTTGTTACCTATAGTCGTCGAGTATGTCCTGTGGGTTCGGGTACCCGTAAATGAGTAAAAATCCAGTCTAGTAACAGTACTGCACTTCGGTCCCTTCATGGGTTGTAGTCGTGCAGATTTAATTTATGACTTTTATAACTTTTTTTTTTAATATTTATTTATTGCTATTTACAACTGTACATTATAATACATTTAGTAAATCTGATCTAAGTTAAATTGGAGTGTTACAGGCGGGTAGAGAAACTACCCATTGGTAGCACTCTAATGACATTTTACAATAGCTGGTCTCGTGGCCATCTTATTTTCAGGTGCCTCGGAGGATTGTTAGGAATGGAAGAGGATACAAGATTAGAAACTAAGGGATTTGAGTGGTTAGGGAATTTATAATGGAAGAAGTGATATCTGGTTCGGGCTGGATCGGTTACATAGGAAACATTAAGGTCTTTTATAACTAAAGAAGAAAAAAATAAAAATTAAGAAATCTAATTCGAACAGGCAATCTGAGAACCATCGCATTATTGCTTCGTATATTTTGTTAGACTGTGGTATTCTTATAGGAACAAAATTTATAAAAATATTTTAATGAATTTTTATACGTTTTATATTTTTATACAACCGAAAAAAAATTGTCTATAATTTTCGCCCTTTTTTTCAGATTTTTTTTTTCGTAAATCACACGATATAATTTCAACACAAACCCACTAATCTACACGAGACTTGGATATGTAAGAAGATATGTGAAAGTTGTGAGGTCCACACTAGATGTTTATTTTCTGCAAATTTTTGTAAAAGTTGAGACAAACAACACGATTAGAATTTTATTGCTGCTATATATTTCAGAGTCCCAGAAGACACTTATAATTTTTCCGTTTCCTGTTTATATATTCAGGTTTTGTGTGTTAACGAAAATGATTTTTTTTTCAGAGATATTTTCTTCATTTTTTAGCTTTTCCCTACAGAACTCAAAGATCTTTTGCCGGCTGAACCAGCCTCCTACACGCCTTCCTATCTTGGGCTACTGCTTTCTAGTTTGCTGCATCCAGCTCTTTTGGATCCTTGTCGATTCTGCTTTCTAGGGTACCTGTTAGCGTCCAGGTCTCGCAGCCGTATATTAGAGCTGGAATTGTACATCCTTAGTTTCAGATTTTTCAGGATTTCAGGTTATTCTTGATAGAGAGAAGAAGACTCTGTTCAAGCTTGTTATACTCTGCTCTTTCTCAGCCCGTTGATCATTTATTGATGTTAAATTGGAGCAAGGTTTTTGAAAGTTGTCTTTTTTCGGAAACATTTACCATCCACGCTGATCCTCTCTTTGGGATGGATTTTTCGGCTATACTCTGGTATAGAGTAGATGGGGATATACTCTGAAATAATCAACAACACATTCTAGTTAGATAGAAAATAATTGCTGTAAGATCTCAATTAAAACCTGATTTTTTCTCGGTAGGAAGTATGAATAAACTGTTAAAAATGTTTTTGTTTTTTTTAATTTTCATTAGTAGTTTATTTTAAATAATAATAATACAAGTTGCCTTTAAGTAGCCTGCATGGAGTTGAGTTTTTAAATCATATAGTTCCAAAATTGTATTAAGGTAAGATAAATTATAAATAATAATGTTAAGTTTTTTGAAATGTTTGAGGATCAAACAAGTAATAAAAGCTGTTTTGTAGTAGATTGTCCCTGAGGATGGCCGGATTGGCCGAAACGTCGGACTTTTAAGAAAAATAAAATGTGTTGAGACTAAAATGGATAGAAATTAAATTATTTATTTTAAAAAAATATTAATTTATTTTTTAAATAATTCCATATTTGAATTTTATTAATTTAAACATTGTTCTTTGTTTGCGAACTATTATATTATATTATTGTAATATTTATCTTTCTTTAGTTTAGTCTATATCATGGTAAGAATATATACTTAGAACGACAATACTTATTGATTTTGATTACGACAACTTGTATTATTATTATTTAAAATAAACTACTAATGAAAATTAAAAAAACAAAACATTTTAACAGTTTATTCATACTTCCTAAAATGTTTTTTTAAAAATTTTCATTAGTAGTTTATTTTAAATAATAATAATACAAGTTGTCATAATCAAAATCAATGAGTATTGTCATTCTAAGTATATATTCTTACCATGATATAGACTAAACTAAAGAAAGATAAATATTACAATAATATAATATAATAGTTCGCAAACAAAGAACAATGTTTAAATTAATAAAATTCAAATATGGAATTATTTAAAAAATAAATTAATATTTTTTTAAAATAAATAATTTAATTTCTATCCATTTTAATCTCAACACATTTTATTTTTCTTAAAAGTCCGACGTTTCGGCCAATCCACCCATCCTCAGAGACTATCTTCTACAAAACAGCTTTTATTACATGTATGATCCTCAAACATTTCAAAAAACTTAAGATTATTATTTATAATTTATCTTACCTTAATACAATTTTGGAACTATATGATTTAAAAACTCAACTCCATGCAGGCTAATTAAAGGCTTTAAAATTTAGCCTGCATGGAGTTGAGTTTTTAAATCACATAGTTACAAAATTGTATTAAGGTAAGATAAATTATAAATAATAATGTTAAGTATTTTGAAATTCTTGAGGATCATAGATGTAATAAAAGCTGTTTTGTAGTAGAGTGTCCCTGAGGATAGACGGATTGGCCGAAACGTCGAACTTTTAAGAAAAATAAAATGTGTTGAGATTAAAATGGATAGAAATTAAATTATTTATTTAAAAAAAATTAACCAGTCTCAATAAAGTGTTTAAGATTATAAATTAATATATTTTTATGTTAATAAACATTTTATGTCTAATAAATATCTTACAAAAATATGACAGCGAAAGTTAAATTTTATAAAGCATACTTAACAGCATTTCTATATATTTTATTATCAACCCTCTTCACTGCAAATATTTGGTCTTTGTTTAACTTCATTTCTTTTTATTTTGTTAATTTTTTTTTATTATAAAATAGTTTAAATAGAAGGTTATACATGTTCGAGATCCACTATTTTTGCCTCTCTGGAACACACAAGCGCGAGGATACTAATGTTTACCAACCATTTGTAAGTATTTAGGATTTGCGGCTTATTTAAGCAAATCCGGCTTAAGGTCTATCATGTTTACCTCACTGAAACAAACAAAACCTACGTTCTAAACATAAATTAGAGTAGAAATATAAATTAGTGAAAATTAATTATGTTCTTATAACTTTCGAAATTAAAGAAATTTACAAAATAAACTAAACATGTTGTGAAAACTATAGGATTAAAATAAACTCAAACAAATCCGTTTGCTCCCTCCAACCTAAGAACTCTTCAATACCCTTTAATAATATATCCTTGCAGAGCGGATCCGTTATCTGGGACCAACTACAAACTTGAAATCCTCATGCAAGTTTAAAAATAAAGGAAAATACTCTATAAATTACAATGATCACTATAAATG
>NW_027112436.1:297344-298012 GCF_000696795.3 Halyomorpha halys | reverse complement strand
TAAGAGAGTTAACATTTTAACTTGACTATTAATGATGTATTTCAGGCACTATGCTATACAGTACCCGCAAGACCGTGCGGTCTGGTTGGTCTCTTCTAGGTTGTCGTATGTCTTAGGAACTCAGAGTATTTGAATTTTTTTTTAAATTTTTGTCACAGAAATAGATTTTAAAAAAAGTTGACTTAGACAGAGAGTGTAATATATTCAGAATATAACCAGATAAATGGTAGAGGGAACTGCTTAATTTAGACATTTCATCTAATTACAATTTCCGTCCGTCTCCTGAGCACGTGTATCCACGTGGGAGACTTCTTACCCGAAACATCCCCTTTTTGTTTTATTAAATTCCATATTTTCCTCCTGTTCCACAGTATCCTTAAATAATACCCCACTTATTCCTGTGGAATTGATCCATTTACATAGGAATATATCTGGACAAACGAATGACTTGAAATCCTCATACAAGATTAAAAAGACATGAAACTGCTCGTCGATTCCGACTAGGGATGCGACATCGATAAAAAAAAAACATCGATGTTAAAAACCATCGACAAAAAAACATCGATGTTTTTCAACATCGATGTTTTTTTTAACCATTTCTGTAACATAAAGACAGTTCTAAAGACTACGCATGCTCCGGCCAGTCAGAAGTGCTTTTTCAATCAACC
>NW_027112436.1:280675-296729 GCF_000696795.3 Halyomorpha halys | reverse complement strand
ATAAGGTCTGTTCCAACGATCCCGCGTCCTACGGCCTGTAAGAAGTGGTTTTTGAAACTAAGAATCCGACATCGACTACAAAAAACATCGATGTTTTTAAAATATCGTTAATTACAATGCATTACCCAAAATATATCGATGTTTTTGAACATCCATTAGAAGAACATAAGGTCTGTTCCAACGATCTCGCGTCCTACGGCCTGTAATTTATCTCTATCATGTCGATAGCGGAAGGTTGGAGTTCACTTAGTTACTTTTGGAAAAAAAAATGAATAATTGGGACAAACCAACGATCTTTAGAAAACATCGATGTTTTGGGTAAAACATCGATATTTTCCAAACATCGACATCGATATCGCATCCCTAATTCCGACTATTGTAGCACTTACTAGACTATAAAAACTGTCTAAACTTCCAATCCACTACAAAAGACTGATCTACATAGCTGTAATAAGCTCTATCGGGCCAACAGAGTTGGGCATTGGGGCTCCACTAAACCTCCGAATCCCTGTCGTATTCAATCCTTCAAAAGGTTTTATAAAATCACTAATACTGTTTACTTGCCAAAGATAAAATTATCCAAAAATACCTTATGTGCCATATGTAGCCGATCTAGCCCGAACCAGATGCCAAGCCTTCCATTCTAAAATCCCTAATCCCCAAATTCACTAGTTTTTATCGTGGTTTCTATCTCTATCGAGTCCTGGCTCAAAGAAGATTGCGTTGCGATCTGATGTAGAATGAAATAGGAGTGCAACCATGGGTTAGTTCCTCCACAAATCTTTCATGTTATTATAGTTCATTAAATTAACTTGTTATATTTTTAGTTAAATATATTTGTAAATTATAATAATTAAGAAAATAAACATCCCAACTTCTGACCTTGTATTTCCAGTAAGGACTGGGACCTTAACTATGCTTCCTGGGCGGTACAGCGCTCCATGCTCTGGACAAGTGCACACTTGACAGGGAGGGTTTTAATTAAAACATAATCTGCGGGGGAGGAAGAAAGAGGATTAATCAGGGGAAAGAGGCCCACAAATCATTGCGAGTGAAGGCTGCCCACCTCCTCGTAAATCGTAAATCAGTCTTCTACTAATTGCCCCGGATGGTCTGCACAGTATGTTCCGTCGAGTGTATCAGTCGAGAAACTAACTCCAAAATACCATCTAGGCACTTTAGTACTTATCATGAGTAGATTTTATTCACATTTGGAGTTTTATGTCTAGAATGAGGAAGAATTATGATCATAAAAAATTTTGAATTGGGATTATTGACGATAACTATTATTTTGATACACCCTAGATTCATATCAACAAGTTACGCATAATAGTGTGTGTGTTTCTGAATATCCTAGCCAAAAATCAAAAAGTAGTAATTTCGAATAAATTACATATTTCAGGCAGTTGTATGCCAGGTAGTTACACCAAACTTTTTGTTGAAATAGATTTTAGTAATGTGCTATTTTATTGATTATATACATTTACATAAAAATATTCATTTAATGTCCTTAAATTTTGTTTCTTTAAATAATTATCTATCTGATATTTTTATTAATATTGAAAAATAGATAATATATAATTTAATTATAATCTTTGATAATATAAATATAACTTGATGAGTCGTCGAGAATAACAAAAAAATAAAAGGTGTGTTCTTAAAGGAGTTCGACTGTTGTGTGTTTTTCTGTTTCGCAATGTCCCCTTAGATTAATGGTTTCATATCATTGTAGTTATATATTTTTTTAAAATTATTATATATTTATTTGTTTATGGACCAAACCTCTTACAGGGTTACCCAGTATAATGCCTAGTTACATATTCTACTGTATATTCAAGACTGAAAAGTTAAAAACATTTATTAAACCACCGACTGCCCTACAGTTTCATTGAATAATGTTACTCTTACTTCTGTCAAACAGATCCACTACCTTGGACTAACGATTAACCTTGAATCCTCACAGAAGACTGAAAAGACAAGAAACTGCACGTCAATATCGAATATTACAGCACTTAATAGACAAACGGTCTAAGCTTCCAAATCATTACAAAAGACGGATCTACATGACTGTAATAAGGCCCACCTGGACATATAGAGTTGAGCTTTGGGGCTCCACTAAACCTTCAAATTCCTCTCGTATTCAATCCTTACAATCCAAAATCCTTCATAAAATCCTCAATGCGCCTTACTTTGTCAAAAATAAAATCATACATAAAGACTTTAATGTTCACTATGTAACCGATCTAGACCGAACAAGATATCATTCCTTCCATTATTAACTACTTTGCAAACGAAACCCACTAGTTTCTAACGTTGTTTCCTCTTCCATTACTGAAAATTCTCCGGGGTGCCTGAAAAGAAGATGGCCATTAATTAGACCTACTAACGTAAAATGTCGTTGGAATGCTACTAATAGGTAGTTTCTCTACACGCATGTAACACTCCATTTTAACTAAGATCAAATTTACTGAATGTATTGTATAATATACAGTTGTAAATTTCAATAACGATATTAAAAATAATTATTAAACAAATAACAAACAATGTACATGATGAGTTACCTTGTTTAAGGAAATCCCATAAAACATATTGAATTACAGCTAAAAATGCTGCCATCTAGTGGGAGACAAAAGAAGTAGTAGGCTCTCAGCACTCATGGACAGAAGAGTAGCCAATGAACAAGATAACTTGTAGCAAAAGAGTGAGAACAAACCATTGGATGAGTAAACAACATGCTACCTTGAGCAACTTCATCTTGCTATGGTGATAATCAACTATCACTCAGTATGAATAGCTTATTCAACACAACCAGGCAGGGAACGGAATTACGATGAGGGAGAGAGACATCAGCATAATAGTTGAATAAGTATTCAACATTCCATTTTGGATAATACAACATCTTTATGATTCTTTATAAATGAATAATCAAAATTATAACTAACCAACATTGTAATCTTATTGATCATAACTAACTTCAGAGGAGTGTTCGGATTAAATAAAGTATTAGGAAAAAATGTGTAAAATATTCAACAACATCTACATAACTATTTTTTGACATATTTTTTGGACATTAGACAGTTTGAAATTTTAAAAAATGAATATTTTTTATAAACTCCGATTTTTGAACCGTTAATTGGGCGGCTTCACTTCTATTTACTTTAACATCCCTAGATTGGCTAAGTTGTGATTTAATTCGTTAAAATTAAAATCACACGAGACTGAAACGACAAGAAACTGCTCGTAGATTCCGATTGCTACAACACTTACTTGACAAACGCTCTAAAGTTCCCATTCACTACAAAAAATTAGTATACACTAAGATAATCAGACCAATTTGGAGATATAGAATGGAGCTCTGGGGTTCCACCAAACCATCAAATTCTTCCCGCATCCAATCGTTACAATCCAAAATCATACGTAAAATTCTTGATGCTCCATATTACGTCACAAATAAACTCATTCACAAAGACCTTAACAACCCATTCGTTGCAGATTTGGCCCAAAACAGATATGCGTCTTTTCATTCCAAACTCCTTACCCATCCTAACCTATTAATTCTTAATCTTTCATCCTTAACAATCCCTGATAATCCTCCGAGGCGTCTGGAAAGAACATGGCCACGGGACCTTCTAATTTAAATTAATGTTTGAAGTACCACCAATGGGTGGTTCCTTCCCCAGATTTTCATGTGTATATGAAACATACTACATACTTACCTATTGTATTATTTTGTACAGTTGTAAATTACATTAAATAAATAATTTAAAAAAAAATTAAAATATTGTCGATTTATATATGAAAAAGTCTAAATAAAATAAAAAATACTTTTTTTATGGATTTATTTAAAATGTGATAAAAAAAGAGTCACCAATGAAATTAATATTATACATATTTCTATTATTAATTAGTTTTACAGATTCATACAATAGATATCATGTATTTCTAATTACAACAAGATATGTATCGAGGTATTAGCACTTATTAATATTATAGGAATCTTTGCCATATGTCTTGTCATACCTGCGCCAGGTATGTGACTGTCAACTAAGGGCACTTCGCAGGTGGACAGGTTAAAGGGTCCTGAGCAAATATATTAAGAACAGGTATTGCCCGCTGGCTTTGTCGGTGGGGGGGTCAATTATAAACAAAACATGCACCATACACTTTTTTAAGTGTACCACCGCTTTGTAACGTATTTTTCTTGGGCATGGCTGATGATAGTCAATGGAAAATAAGGTTCCAAAAAGGTAACGAGAAGGGGATCTGACCAAGTAAAATAGGCATTGAAGACAGATGCAAGAGAGGCAACAGAAGTAACAAGATGGGTTAAAGAAGAGCATGGACTTGCAGAAGCCCTAAAAAGGAGAACTTCCTGGCTGAGATGACACCCATGATTACGACAACACGACACCAATGGCGAATACTTCATCACTACACACCTCGACACAGAAAAAGCCTCTGGAAAAGAATCCATTTATAATAATAGTTTTGCAGGACTCAACATCAATTAATTAACTTATTTTTGGATAATGTCCTTGAGCGATTATCCTGGTATCCCGACTAAATCTCGATACAGTACATAGCAATATACTATACATATATAATATACTTATACTATACTATACATATATAATATACAATATACTATACTATATAATACATAGGAATTATATTAACCGATATTGACACTGTGTAAAGATTTCCATTTTCAATTTTCAGGTTCCTTCGTAAAATCCTCAATGCTCCTTATTTTGTTACTAATAAAACCATCCATAAAGACCTAAATGTTCCTTATGTAACCGATCTAGCCCGAACCCGATATTATTCCTTCCATAATAAACTCCCTAATCACCCAAACCCACTGGTTTCTAACCTTGCTTCCTCTTCCATTCCAGGCAATCCTCCAAGGCGCCTGAAAAGAAGATGGCCTCGTGAACTTATATTGTAAACTGTTTTAGAGTTCTACTACTGGGTAGATTCTCTACATCCTGTATCATATCATATGTCATTATGATCAATTTTACTGGTTGTATTTTTTTATACAGTTGTAAATATCAACAAATAAATAAAAAAAAAAAAAAATTTTCAGGTTATTACAATAACATGCCTATAGCTCGGAAACATGAAAATGTCCTTTACTCATTTGCACTTTAATTTAAAATAAAAAATGTTATTGAATGCTAATCTAAATAAAAAAAATTGTATATTTTTTTTAATGCCAGTTCGGATGACAGAGATTACACTGTACTTGTTTTCAGACAGGTCTCTAAACCATAAAACACCCTGTACATTGTGCCATGTATATACAATGTTCTACATACAAATAATAATTAAAATATGGATACTAGGAGTATGGATGAAAGGATACAATTTGGAAGGAGAGTTCTGGAGGCCGGGAATTAGTTATTGCTAAGACTTTGTCGCTGACTGCTACAACTTTTAAGAGGCTTTGAAAATCAATTTAATTCCTCCCTATCATATTATTCACGTCCGCTATTAGGAATGTCCCTTACAAAGATCCTTAATCAGAGGTTTTACTTCATCAAAGGGAATTCATTAATTAATCTTTCAAATTAAAATCCTTTTTAACTTTTTATGATTTTTTTTGTAGAGAGAGAAATGAAGACACAATGGAAATGAGAATCTTCTTGTGATATCTACAGACTGTATGAATAACAGTATAGTGTTGGTTCAAATTTATTTTATCCATTTTAAAACAGTATAAATAATATTTTCTCTGTATAATTAATATTATTTTGATATATAAATCGACTTGAAAGGTTCGAATCCGAATTATTTTCTGTTACACTTTAGCCATGAGTCAACGCTGAAGGTTATAGTTTCCTCCTAAGGTCCATTCAGCCTCATAAAGTGGGTACACTTTATTGGGGAAAATCTGGCGGTTGAACATGATCTTGTTTGTTAGTTTTGAAAGGGCGTTTAACATCCTGATCATCAACGCCCGTTGGTTGTTGGTTTTGGTAAGGCCTAGTTGTTCCATAGTCATAGCTTTGGTATGGTGTACTGATCCGCACCAGTGGGACTCATTTCCATGAGATTTGTAATATTATATATTATAATTATTATATTAGGCAATTATTATTTGTTTAATAATCGTTATGATAGTGAAAAGAATGATGATAAGCAGATAAGTAACTGTCCAAATTTTAAAAATAAGGCAAGATAAATAGATAATTAAAGGCTGGTTATTAAGTTAGTCTGATGGATGAATTTAATGATTCTTTCTATTACGGATTCGTCGTTTTTCAATGCCGTTGGAACAAGTGTTGGTATCCCTAACTGGTTCAGAGTTAATATGTAGTGATCACATTCTTCAAAAATGTGTTTGACGGTCAGATTACTATTACATTTCGAACATTTTGGAGAGGCCTGTTATGAGGTGGATGTGTGTCAGTCAGGTGTGTGTCCTATTCTGAGTCGGGTAATCACTACTTCTTCACGGCGTCTACTTCGGGTTGATGTAATCCAGGACTTCACATCTTTCTTGATAGGTTTCAACTTACTGGGTGGACTTTCTTCCCACATTGCCTGTCATCTTTTATTAATACATTCCTTTAATGGGCGAGCAAGTTCCTTTGTGGTTAAGATTGCTGCGGTTCTACCTGGATCAACATGATCTTTAAAATATCACCTCCTTGTATAAACGTTTTTCTAAAAACAGTGTGTTGGATTGGAGTGGAATGTATATTGTAATGAAATAAAACATAATTAACTGAAAAAAACATCTATCGTATAAACTACAGGTGGTGTAGGCGTTGGCTGAAATAAAACATTTATTGTTAAAACAATTCTTTAATTTTGAATAATTGATCTATGAAAAACTGAACACAATATGATAGCCCACCAATATCGATGTAGAAATGTGTTCAATAGTTCATATGAAAGTGGAATATTGAGACATAAAGGCGATGTTCTTGAAAAGATCTTGAACCACAACTTCTCGACTGACATCAATAGAGCAGTGAACTCAAACATTAACCCCATATACCGATCACTCTGCAGTTTTAACCTACTCAATAAGCATATTTAACATATAGGTTAAATTAAAAAAAAAAATAAGCATCAGCCAACTAAGAGTAGGAAACCCGGAGCATATCAAACTACACCATGGAAGAAAAAGCCATAAATTTCAAATCAAACGAACTCTGTCCATTCTGCAAAAATTATTTCAATAATAGTTTGTACCACATCCTCCTACATTGTCCAACCTTTGAAGAAAACATACAATATATCTTAAAGCCACCCATATCTGTATCTTGCGACTTACAAAACATTGAAAATATATTGAACATTGATAGTGAAGCCAAATTGAACAGACTATATATTTACATTGTATGTAAAATATGTAATAAGTTTAATTTTGTAAGTGACATATACATTATATTATGTAAATAGTTTTCGAAACCAACTAATATCCTCATTTATATCACGCTTTCGTTTATTTAAAAGAATTCTTATTATTTTAAGTTAAATATAATGGATTAATGAATATTATGTTAATAGTTGTATATTATCCATTCTTTTTGTTTTTTTTATTTTTTTGTTATAGAGAACTTGTTTTATCTTTTTGTTTATTGTTTTTGTAATGGAGCACTAGACTCAGGTTTTGTTTTATAATTGTATATTTTCTTAGGAATTTGTACAAGATTTTGTATTTCACAAATAAAATAAAATCTAATCTAATCTATGAAAAACTGTTAATGTACCTATCAATGATGATGTCGATTTTTTGGCTCATATTTTATCAAATTTAGTTTATTTTAATTATGTTTTTAAAGGTTTTTATGTGTTGTATGTAGTAAGATATGGAGCTTAGTACAAGAGCTTAAGAGGAGAAAAATGCAGGTATTTCATCCCAATTTTAGATTAATTTAATAAAAACCGTATGATTACTGGTCTAAATTGATGAGTCTGCCAAGTGTAGGTAAGGGGAATATAAAATGGTGGCTGTTTCAAAACGTAAAAAAAAATAATTTTTCATTCCTTGCTCTATTCTTTAAAATTACCAGAATAGAAATCTTAAGGGAAAATCCTTTAAAGTAGAGTAAATTTTCTGAAATAAGAGACTTGTATATAGCTTTATAAATAGTAAAATTTCATAAAAATGCACTGTAAAATCAGTAGTGAGTGAATTTATTTTGAGAAATCTATATCTCAAATAACATTCAACGCACAGTTGTCTATTAGCACTCAAATTACAGATAGTTTAATGTACTTTAAAGTCTATCTTCGTAGGAGTAGTACTTTTTATAATATTTGATTAATTAAATTTACAGAACAATTTAATTTCCAGTTGTTGTAGTATACTACATTCTCAAGAGAGACTTTAAGATAGAACAATATTTAAAAAGCGCCTGAAATTGAAAAACGCCATCAAACTCACAGAAGTAGTAGTTTTCATGATATTCGCTCAAATAAATTGATATAAAATAGCTCATATGCGAATATCATAAAAACTACTACCCTTACAAAGATACGTGTTATCAACTACTTTTTGTAAGTTAAATTCTATTATTATGAGAGATAGTTGACCGTGGATGATCACCCTCTCACACGCTCTCTTCTTCTAAAAAATTTTTCTACTTTTTATTTTTTATTTTCACCCTCCCGTAACGTTTTCTTTATAAAATACGCTTAGTCATTGCTGTAACGGCTTTTTTAATTCTAAGTTTGACCGCTATTTGCGCTGCCACCATTAGGCGCTCAACCTTTCAGCGAACAGGTTGGTTTTCATTCTTCTTTTTCTTTCCCCTTATTTTCTCTCTACTTTTATCCATTTTCCTTGCCCGTGTTATAAGTTTTGTACACTATACTTATAATTTGCTTTTTTATCATCTATTATTGTTACATAAATTTTCTTCCTCTCAATTTTCATTTTCTTTTTATATTTAAATTTTAAATTAATAATAACTAATATGTTCATACTTTTTTGCATTATATAACTTTATTTTTATTTCATTTCCTTAAGTAAGTTATTGTACCCGCTTTTTCAATTACCTATGTATACATTTTATTTCCCGCTTCTCTCATCACTTCATTTTATTAATTCTATTTTATAAAACTATTCATTGTATGTGTAAAATTATTCTGTTTATACTTTCTTTTTATATTTTTTTATTTTTCTTTACTTACTGTGGTTGTTATCTTGTTTTGTTTTTAGCCCTGAAGAAGGCTAGAAACTCTAGCCGAAACGTCGGCACATTAAAATAAGTTAATCAAACTTATTTGTGTTTCATTGACCGCACCCCAACCATCTTCTCCTCATTAAATTTTATTAATTTTGAGTCCTAGCAGACATACGTAAGTCTTATCATTCCTGTGATATATTGTTTTACTATTATCTGCACATGGTCTCTTGTACTATAACATCATTGGTAACATTACTTTAAATAAATGGTAAGGAATATTTCAACAATTAATGAACAATATAATAGTCTCATCATCAAAGGATAATATTATTAATTTATGAATTTTGAATACAGCCTTTTGACTCGGTCAGTAACTTGGTTAGCTTCCTCATCAAGAGAATGAAAATCAATTTTAACTTTGAGCCGAATCGCTTTATCCAATCAAGTTCTACCTTGGTTGCATAAGGTTGATGTTTCCGGTTCCTGATTGCTGCCTAAATGACTTCCGCTAATTGACAAATCGCTTCTTTTCTTAGAACCCTTTCTATCCATTGTAGTCAATTGGTGTCCATGTGGTATTAAAACGAATTTGTAATTTTGTAAATAGTGTTATTGGGATCCACTGGATGACAGTTAGGCTAGAAAAATACAATTAGGCCTAAGAAAGACAACAGTACCAGTGCCCGCCTAGCATTCGACGTTTTGACGCCTAAACTGCAGTTAAGGACGCAAGTACGAGTGCACCTGCACTGATAAAGGCCAGACCTGAGTCAGCAATCCTAAGCCTTTATATTCCCAACAATAAGCCACACACTTGAGTTTCAGACAGTCACACATTACTTTTCCGTTATATCGTAGTCTCAGTTTCAATCATTGTATTTTATTTATAGTTAAAGTTTATAATTAATTTATAACTATTGTTAATTGTACTTTTTCACAAATAAACATTTTTATTTAAAAACAAATTTGATCCTTTTTTCTCAACTTTATTCTTTTCAAAAACCTTCCAACGTTTCGACTCTCAGGTCATTTCGAAGGATACCTACAAACAGCTCCTTTTAATTATTTTTATAACAATTTCATTATTTCCTTCACTTACATACTGATTTCTTTGGTCCTACCTATACTTTGTTGTCATTTTCTCTTTTAAAATTCTTAAAAATGCCGGCTTATTATCCCATCTCTAAATAAATTAATCATTAAAATAATATCAAAATAACATTATAAAATTTTTGTTTTTTTTTATAAATAGATTCCTACTTACATATTTTCTTCTATATAATTCTTTCTTAAATTTAAAACTTGTACTAACCACTTTTCTTTCTATCATTTACATTTGCAAACTCTAAACAGAACCTACCTTCAACATGTTAGGACTCTGTTATCACCTTATCATATAATATACTTATTCTTAAAACATTAATTTACATTTTCAATATAATTTAATTAACATTTATTACTAATTGTTCTGCTTACAACACAAACATTTTTTAATATATTTAAAATCTATAATTAATTTATTCCAAATTTTATGTGTATTTCTCTCACATATACATTTATCCCCCCCTTTTTTAAATTTATTTTTTAACATATTTATTTCTCTATTCACACTTTTATTATTGCATATTTATTCCATTTATATACTTTTACTATTTAAGGATTTGAACAGTTTTTTATTTTTCATCTTTTTGTATACAATTATTACATATTTGTATACAAAATATCTGCTTAAAATTTCTGAATAGGGGTGGTTCAGTCCCCCTTGTTTGTAGGTATCCTTGAAAATGACCTGAGTTGTCGAAACGTTGGAAGGTTTTGAAAAGAATAAAGTTGAGAAAAAATAATCAAATTTGTTTTTAAATAAACTAAACCACTCTCAAACAAGAATATATTAATAAAAATTTATCTAATAAACATTTTTTTAAACAATTATTGAAGCGATTACCATAATTCACGACAGTCTACCTTACTGAAGTTTCAGTTTAAAAATTTTAATTATTGTATCATTTTAATTCTTTTAGCCTACAAGAGTACTTGTAGGTTTTTGGAACCTGACTATGCAGAAGGTATGGTACTAATACCTGACTCTAAAGAGGCTCTTCAGATATCTTTGGATGAATGGAAAGAGGAAATGAAGATAAGAGGTTTGCAAATAAACCCTAACAATTACAAAATTTTGTGTGTCGGAAGAGAAAACACAGAACCTAAGATTTTGTGTAATGGTGAACCCCTAGAACTTACGAATAATTATACGTATCTAGGGACCATAATAAGAAAAGGTAGTAAAATAGAGCAGGAGTTTCTAAATCGAGTGAAGAAGGCCAATGGAGAGTACCATCAGTATTCCTAAACTCTTGTAGGCAAGCAAAAAGTAAGTAGACATGCCTAAATACGGATATTTAAATCCGTGTTCCTCCCAGTCCTCCTGTATGGATCAGAAAGCTGGACAGCCCTCGACAAGCACATAGGAAGGATAACGTCAGCAGAAATGAGATTCCTAATGTTTTCTAATTTATGTTTTCTAATGTTATCTTAACAAATAAATGTTTATCATCCGATCTAAAATATTGTTTAGTTCTTTTATTTAAGTTTTCCTTCAGAAAGACCGATATGAGGTGGTTTTAACACCGTTGATTTCTGTTATGAAAATAAAAGCAGTTGTTGTAGGTAGTTGAGATAAGAAGATCTTCTAAAGTGGCTTAGGTTATTAATTTAAAATTTATTTTACCTTTTTATGATGGGATATAATTAGCTGTTTTATAATTACAAAAACTGCTCCTGTGAGGGGGGCTATTGTTTCCACGACGGGGGGTTTTTCATTCCTTTTTTCCTCCCGCCTCCCTTAATCCCACCTAAGAGCCCTTAGCTCATTATTCGCGGGAGGGGATCGGGTGAGGGAGGAGGTCTCTATTACCGCCATGGAGCCTCAGGCCATAACGATCAGTCAGCTTGATCCGTCCTCAGACGTTCATTATCCCACCTCAAGTTAAGGAGACATCTTGCAATAAAATAATTATAAATAAAACATTTACTTACCAAAAAAAAAACTACTGTGTTATATTTATGCTTCTTGATCGACCAATAAAAGGGAAAGGGGGGGATAACACTATTCAAAATGTTGCACTGCCCAAGTTCAAGTTCAGGTTACTTCATACAGAGTACGCTGTGTTAACTCTGGTTATAATTAGTAAAGAATGATTGGTTTTGAAACGTATTAGTATAAATGATCTGAGTATAAAGTGATAAAAGTATATAGAGGGCTATCTGCAGAGTTGAGACTAAAGAGACTCATGAATTGTTTTGTAAGATTTATCTTTGGGTTCCCTAGGCGCTCTCAAGTCTCCCCCTGGTATTCCGAGTTGAAGTGGTTCTATCCAACCTCCCGAAGGCAATACCTCCTTGGTGTTTTTCTATTCCAAGTTCTTAACATCAAAAAACCTACCTATATCCTAGATCTCCTTACCCTTCGTTCATCCATCCACTCATTAAACACCAGATCCCATCCGAATGATTTATATATGCCCTCCTATAGAACCTCCTTCTTTAGCGAATCCTTCGTCATACGTGCAACCTCCCTCTGGAATTCTCTTCCCATCTCCATTCGCCAGTCCTCATCCATTCTCTCCTTTAAACAACACCTATTCCTTCATTTATTGAATAACCAAACCTCCACATCTTTGTAATCAAATAAATAGGCATGTACTGATTAACATTATAAACAGTAGTAAAGCCAATATACCAATGTAATTTCATTCTACTATCTGAAAATTTGTAAATGCTCGCCAGATAAAAATCTCACTATATGAACCATGTATTTATTTATTAGGGAACATATGTCCCAGAATAAAGTTATTTTTTCATTTCATTTCATATAAAGCAATATAACTCAAAGTATAAACATTTTTGAATTATATTCTAAAATTATACTTTCTTTTTTAATTGTTTTTTTATTTTGTTTGTTTCATTAATTGTATTTTTTAAATTCATTTCATTAATGGCCAGCAGTTTTGGAAAGTTCATTTAGATCCCCCAATGCTGCCACACTACGTGTTCGTCGACTTCCACACTCAAAAATATATAAAGCAGAATAGAAACAAAATTTGGTGTGGTGTTCGCATCCCGGTACTCTAACTTAGCACCCAACTTAAAGATGAACTTAGTCGTGTATATTTTAAAAAATCTGTTTCTTTATTATTCAGGCTGAAAATACTTTTTATGTATAGATAAGGGAAAGTAAAATCTGATTATTCACAAAACAACCACTGACACAGGAGAATTCATAGTTATCAAATTCCTTATAAATCCATTGTTCATTACAACCAAGAACGTAAGCTTTTTTTTTTTTTATATAAAAATAATCAAAGATACTTTAAAATTCCGTATTTAAGACTTTATTTTTTTAACTCGAACTGTGCACTTCCAAAATTCACCCTAGAGGACACATGAATCAAAATGATACAGCCAATAAAAACTCACATTTTTTTTTTCATTTAAATCATTAATGTGATGTATACACATACATTTATGTGTGTAAGGACAAACTTCCATTTCAACAAAAAAAGGCGTTTCCTTATTTATTTAAAAGGAAAATATAACAAAATTGAATTTCTGAGATACTCTTTAAAAATAATCCCTGAAAATATTTTTTGAAAATGATTAGAGCAATTAGTTAGCCCAAATAAACATAAATCAATAATAATAAATAATTATATTATTTCAATTTCTTGAGACAAGGTAATTATTTATTAAATAAATCAAAATTGTTTATTCTTTTTTGTCTCAACACTTTTTATTTTTCACCAGTCTAACGTTTCGGCCATTTTAGCCATCCTCAAGGACATCTTCAATTATAATTTCTTCCTCACATTGATTTAAAGTTACTTTTGCAGGCTATTCTGCCCAGGTCATTTCCTATATTATCAGTTAAAAGCCTATTTTTTTTTTTTTTAATAATTTATTTATTGATATTTACAACTGTATACACATATATACAACAAGTAAATTTGCTTTAGGTAACATAGTGACATGATAAAAACATGTGGAGAATCTACCCCCTGATAGAACTCCAATAACATTTCTAGAGAAGAAGATCTCAAGGCCATCTTCTTTTCAGACGCCTAGGAGGATTATTAGGTAATGAAGGAGAAGCCAGGTTAGAAACGAGTGGATTTGGGTGGTGGAGAAGTTTATTATGGAAGGAACGGTATCTGGCTCTGGTCAAATCGGCAACATATGGAACATTGAGGTCCTGATGGATGGCTTGATTTGTGACAAAGTAAGGAGCATTGAGGATTTTGGACTGTAAGGATTGGCCTATTTCATAAAATTTAAAATCATAAATATTTAACTCTTCTTATCACTTCTCTTATCTTATCTTCTCTCCACAACAAATTCACTACCATATAACTTGTTATACCATATAAATTTGTTGTGGACTGACAAAAATTCATACAAATAATGTTGTTTAGTTTCGGCATGTATCGGGTTCGATTCTGTTGATACGCGGGACTGTTTTATAAAAAATGATAACAATCTTCTAATTCCGTTCTATCACATAGGAACTAATAAATGTTTATATATAACATAACTTGTAAACAAATAAATTATAAAAGTTCACAATGTCAAAATAACTATTACTACTACAATTACGTTTGTATATAACCATTGCATGTTATGTACAACTATTTTTTTAAGAAGCAATGAACTTGACTATACAACATTTCAATGAAATAGCACAAAGAACTGCAATTTATAAGCAACAATAAGTACAAATATTAATGAAGAATAAATAATAAAATAAAACAATAATAATAAAATCTTAGTATATTTGCCTTAGACATCATTTTGTCGATTTTCAGCTCCTATTGATGCAGCTCCTGCTGTAGTGATATATTTTTTTCCAATTCCTTTGCTTTATCTTGGAGGAAAATTAAGTTTCAAACTTCTTTGACCAAGACCTAACTTACCTTCCTCATCTTGTGCCTCTGAAGTGGACGGCCTGATGAGATTACACGATCTAAGGAGACCATAAATGTGTATTTTTAAAAACTAAGATTCGGAATTTTTTCTACGTTCCTTATACTTCCCCCTACTATATAATTCATATATATAGTATATAGCATATTAAGTTATCGATATTGAAGGAAATATTACTTCGTTGTTCTTGAATTGGTGGTTCTGATAACTTTTCAATTTGGCGCGGAAAGTAATCATATTCTCTCTTCAAACATAAGGCTTTAACCGAAACGTAAACAAGAGAACAAGTTTTGAGCTGGTGAAGGGGTTAATTGAATTTGTGTTCTCTCCTAAATCCTACCATAATACACAAGTGATAAACTAAAATAAATATGATATCATAGGGATCCTTTTGAAAGAAAGCCTCGGCCCTCTTAAAAAGCAATAGACTAAATCAAGCTTATCCGTTCAAGTCAGGACTGCTTAAGGTACTTCGAAGTATACATACAATTAAAACTTAATTAAAATTATATAAATAACAAAATCTTTAAATGTGAGAAAAACTTTATTTTTTTAAAATTCATTAATTGATATTTACAACTGTATAAAAAAATTCAACAAGTAAATTTGATCATAATGACATAATGATATGATACAGGGTGTAGAAAAACTACCCAGTAGTAGAACTCTAAAAACAGTTTACAATATAAGGTCACGAGGCCATCTTCTTTTCAGGCGCCTCGGAGGATTGCCAGGAATGGAACAGGAAGCAAGGTTAGAAACTAGTGGGTTTGGGTAGTTAGGGAGTTTATTATGAAAGGAATAATATCAGGTTCGGGTTAGATAAGAAACATTTTTAAAATTTAAATTAACTTAACAGATGAAGACAAAACTCAAATGTTCGGCGAATACCTCTTCAAAACTTTTAACCCCCATCCTGATATCCTTAA
>NW_027112436.1:277018-279360 GCF_000696795.3 Halyomorpha halys | reverse complement strand
CTTAACCATCCTATCCCATTAATTCTTAATCTTTCATCCTTAACAATCCCTGATAATCCTCAGAGGCGTCTGAAAAGAAGATGGCCACGGGACCTTCTAGTTTAAATTAATCTTTGAAGTACCACCAATGGGTGGTTCCTTCCCAAGATTTTCAAGTGTATATGAAACATACTACATATTTACGTGTTGTATTATTTTGTACAGTTGTAAATTACTATAAATAAATAATAAAAAATAAAATAAAAAAATAACTTAAAAAACTTAAATTTTTCAGACCTTGGTATCAACTTTTAAAAAGAATCCAGCCAATTGACATTTTGTTTCCCCAAATATTTCAGGAACGAAGTACATTGACCTAGACTGTAAATACATTTTAAGACACTTTAGATTAACAACTGGCTTCGAAATAATCTTTGACATAGTTTTATTTTACAAAGTTCTTTGAGTAGCATATTGTGGTATCTGGTTAATAAGGTATTCTTTCTAGATAATTTGCACTCTACTCGGAACAAATTAAAAAAGTCCTTTTTGAAAAAATAAATTTTAAGGAAATTCAGGCAGAATAATTTCTGAAGATATAGGACACGCAAAATTATAGGATAAAACATCTGATATTGTTTTCGGATTTTTTTTTTTAGTCAAAAAAAGATGGGTGTAATAAACAATAAGGTCATTTCTCATCATTGCAATTTCGTAATTTCGTGAATATTTATGACGCTATAGGTCTGTTTCGATCTATTTTCTTAGGATAAAATCAACAAACGGTTCATGAAGTTCCACTCCCAGTTGTCAACAGATAAAGGACCAGTGACCTACAACCTGGGAAACCCAACCTCAACCCGAAGGCTGAAGCCCAGGCCGTTGCAGGACATTCTGTTATAAATTCTATATTTATTAATTCATATGGAACACTACCTCTATTTTACTTATTATTATTATTATTATTTATTTGTTTCTTCTCTCGTCCCTTTTTCATATTAATTTATTACACTTTACCATTAGAGGGCAATTGTCTGGTTTGTTAAGTGTACCAATTTTATTATTTTTGTTATTAATTTTACTTTCCTCTTTTATTAAGAAACATTATTGGTATCTATTTATTTTATCATTTTTTCTTTTTTTAATTATAACATTGTATATACTTAGGTTTGTCTTTAGTACGAGACTATATCCTCTCCCCCCATAATTATATAATGTAACGGTTATATCAACCACATAAGGCCCACCAGGCCGATCTGGTATAAAATAATAAATAAACAATCTATTTTCTCTATCCAAGATTTTATCTTTGAAGAAAAAAATGTAATAGATAATTCGAACTAATTATTGCACAGAGGTATTTGGATTGCTAAAAAGTTCGAATTAAAGAAAGTATACAGAAAAATATATAAGAAGGATTAGGGGTGCGGTCAGTTAAGAAAATAAATAACGAAAACCCTATTTAATAATGCCAAAGTTTCGGCCAGAATTTCAAGTCTTCATCAGACCTTAAACCAAGATAACAACAATAATGAATAAGAGGAATCACAGAGTGATTAGAATATAAGAAAACAACTAACATTATAGATACGAAACAAAGACATGTATAGTCTAAGGATTATTCTTATAATTCTTAAATTATACATGTCTGTTCTTCACTGATCACACCCCATCTTCTCATATATCTTGTTCACGACCAACTATCTACTCATCATTAGGAAAATATCAACTATATGGATGTACATAAGTATTTTTAATTATTTAATTTTTTTTCAAATATCTTTGAAATTTGACAGTTTAAACGTTTTAAGAAATTAATTTTTTTTAAAGAAGCCGGTTTTTTTTCGTTATGTGCTTTTATCATCATTAGTCATATTGATGTTAAAAGACAATAAAAGCACCTGATGAAAAAAAAACCCACTTCTTTAAAAAAACTTAATTTCTTAATACTTCGAACTAGTTGGTTTGTAGTTGTACCAAGTTGACACTTGATAGCCTTTTATGGCAGGAGGCTACACTTTTGTGGTTTCTTTTACATAACCAGCAATACTAAATGGTAATTTAATTTGTTAAAATTATAAGATTGTTCATTTATAAGTGAAAAAAGTATAAATAATAGATTTATTTAAAATGTAATAAAAAAAATGAGCTTACCAACAAAATTTGTATTATACATATTTCTGCTATTAATTTAATTAGTTTAACAGAATCAAAATATTTATATAAAAGATATAATGTATTTTTTTTTTTTTTTTTTTTATTTATTTGTTGATATTTACAACTGTATAAAAAAATACAACCAGTAAATTTGATCATAATGACATATGATATGATACAAGATGTAGAGAAACTACCCAGTAGTA
>NW_027112436.1:273868-275403 GCF_000696795.3 Halyomorpha halys | reverse complement strand
GAGGATTATTAGGTAATGAAGGAGAAGCCAGGTTAGAAACAAGTGGATTTGGGTGGTTGAGAAGTTTATTATGGAAGGAACGGTTCTGGTTCTGGCTAAATCGGCAACATATGGAATATTGAGGTCCTGATGGATGACTTGATTAGTGACAAAGTAAGGAGCATTAAGGATTTTCAATTGAATACTTAATACGTAATTATTTATTTGCCTTGGATGTGGCAATAATTACAACAATAATTACCGTATAAAAATAAATGTTATATAATTAAGATTTTCGGATAAATGAGAAGGTTTCCGAAGGCCCCCTAAGTACACTCTCATCTATATACACAGATGACATAGGCCCTCCTAGGCCGCCATAAAGTACCCTTATCGATAAGCAAGGGTTGCTGAGGGACCGCGTGGATGGTATGTTATGGTTGGTATAGAATGGATGGTATTCTGATAGTCTCTCATGGTAATTTACTTCTCCAGCCAGGAATTACCGCCACGCTCCTATCTCACTATCTACGTTATGCTTGCAACATTCGCTTATAGCACATTATAACGCACAATAACTTGTTTATAAGCGTTTGTCCTCCTTAATTTGAACATTAAGAAACTAACCATCACACTATGACAATTGCTAGAGAGGGGTATTCAGATTAGTGAAAAATCCGGATTAAGGAAAGTACTCAGAAAACTGATGTAAAAACTTCTAAATTTATTTTTAGAGTTTGATTGTTTAAAGTTTTAAAAATTTAATCGCAATAATTTGTTTGAGGTTAAAACTTCCAATTCGAATATATTTTCTTCTAAATTATCATAATGTTGCACGTTTCGGGACTATTGCCCCATATTCATGCACTTTAATAAACATACATCTGTATTGAAAGTAATCATAAATTTGTTGGCATCATCACATTCAATTATATTCATAAAACAGTATGATAAGCTGAATACTCACGGCACATCTCCTAGGAGACAAAAAGTAGGCAATCCTGTTGAGTTAAAATTCAACTTTTCAAAAGAATCCTTATTTTTTTTACTCAAAATGATTCTGGGTTTATTTTTTTCTTGAAATAACTCATAAAAGGATTTTTCGTAACTTCATAACTTATTTATCAATTTTGATTTTTGATTGTGTTTAGTTTTTATTATAATAATAAAAAATTGGGATTAAATTACTGCCTTTTTCCTTCTTAATTTATTTATTAGCTCTAAGGTAAAATCTCATTAGCTGTTATAATTTTTTATTTACGTATATCTTTTCTTATATAAAATTATGTATTATTTATTATTTATTCGAAAAATCAATTTTATTCTTTTCATTCTTTCCTTGGTTAAAATATTCTGTTTTTTTTTTATTTCATTACTTAAAAAAGTTATGACTTACATAAGATATTTAAAAAAAATTACAATGATACAAAATATGTTTCGATGGCTTACTTCATTGTAGTGCTAAATACATTGCCATTACCTTTAGGAAACATATAATTAAATTATATTTTCGATATATATAGGACATATTTTCGAAGAGTGTACTCACTATTTGC
>NW_027112436.1:271518-272452 GCF_000696795.3 Halyomorpha halys | reverse complement strand
TGCCGTCAAAATAGCCCTGACGAAGCCCTGCAACGTGGGGCGAAACGTTGGCTCAATAAAAATAGTATAATTCTACTATTTGAGTTTTTTTTACCGCACCCGGACCATATTCCTTTCATCTATACACACGGTCAATCAATAATCTTCCAATAAAGTTTATTTTAATTTTATTCTTACTAGTTTTTATTGGAGAAAGATAGTCCAGGTGGCGGTGGATAAAGGTATCCAAATAGCAAAAGAAAACTATTTTGATACTTTATCCACCGCCAGCCGGACTATCTTCATCCAGTGTACTTCATACGGCCAACTACCTTCTTCAAATTCTAGTTTTTACATGTAATGAGTAAATAATAAATAGTCTTCGTATGGTCTGGTATTGTTATTATAGATAACCTAATGTAAAAACAGTCATCGTTTGTAATGTAGTGTATAGAAAATATAGCTTAGAGAAAAGACGTCACATTTACGCCTACAGAGACAGAATCTTCCCACACACAAAAAATGAATAAAGGAACATAGACAAATGATGGAGGGAATATTCCGACTTTGGACAATATCTACCCACGTTCAGAGGAAAACGAACCCAGACTCAAACAAAGATTGTGAATCATGCGCTTCAATAACCAACGTCCATTTTAATCTACATAGCGGCTCTCACGGTGGGTGTACTCTCTAACATTCTCTCTCCTTAAATCAATTTAACTCAAATCGGTTGAAAATTTAAGTCGGCAGCACAGGCACTATCTAGAGATACACGAGTACACGCTTATGTCCTTTAGATACTAATAATGCAAAATGTGGTTCTATATATATTTATCCTTTAGAATTGTAAGAACAGAGTATTAAATTAAGTGTTTAAACAATTCAGGTTAAATATTTTTTAAAGAAAAGTAGCTAAAACGTATTATATTATTTTAATTAATTATTATTGTAA
>NW_027112436.1:269525-271323 GCF_000696795.3 Halyomorpha halys | reverse complement strand
TAAGATAATTATTATTAATAAATGGAATTTGGTCCGGGTGTGGTCAATTAAAACACAAATAGTAAATTGGTGTACAATTTTATTAGAACCAACGTTTCGCCCCTAGGTGTAGGGCTTCGTCAGGGCTAAAAAAGATACAAACACTTGACATAGTAACAAAAATAAAAAAAAATTGAATGGAAAATAACAGGGGTATACAATGAAACGTATAATGTAATAAGAAAAATTAAGAAAATAATTCTTAAAAAGAATATAATTAAATAATAATTTTTCTTATATTTTAATTTTTCTTACTTTCTTTAAAAAATTTTCTTTTAATTTTTAACCACGTCCTGGCCCTCGACCCCGAGCTCCTCCATGAAGCTTCTAGTTGTGCTGGGAATCGTTCCACGGGCTCCGAACCAGAGGCCTCTCACGTTGAAGTCTCGTTCTCCGAAACCCTCACGGAACTTCTCCATGAGGAAAGGGATGCATTTATCGTAGATTTGCTTCTTTTCTCTATCTACATTATTTGCCTTGTCAAGGCATTGTTGTAAAAATACAATCATTCCAAAATAATCTCCTAAGAATCACAGTGGATGCTCCTTAGTTTGTAAGAAATCTCCAATTGCATCAGGAAATACTAATAGAATCAAATGACGACTTCATCGACAAACGGTTTATAAAATTTCACTCCAAGTTACTAACAGTTAAAGGAGCCGTAACTTAAAACTTGGGAACCCAACCTCAACCTGAAGACTGATGCCCAGGTTGGTGCAGGATAACTTGTTATGAATTCTATATTTATCTATTTTTTTTTATTACATTATCCGTTTCATTGTATACCCCTGTTATTTCCCACTCAATATTTTTTTTTGTAACTATGTCAATTGTTTGTATCTTTTTTAGCCCTGACGAAGCCTTGCAACTTGGGGCGAAACGTAGGCTTTAATAAAATAGCAAACCAATTTACTATTTGAGCTTTAATTGACCACACCCGGACCAAATTCTATTTATTGATACATACGGCCAATCAGCATTCTTCCAGTATCCCATAACTATTAGTTTGTGGTACATTCTTCACAAATAAAATTTGAATGTTGCTCGCATATGGGATGTCTACACATTTTTGCATGAATATTATGTAAGTCTTCTGAAAGGCATCAAGAACGTTTCCTTTTTTTGTAGACAACAGATTCTTCGGTTTTCTGAGATGTTGTTTGAAGTGCAATTTTTTCAATTTCGTCTAAAACTAGTTTGCCTCTCACTTCTATAAAGGCCAGCAAAATATAATAATCCCATGAATGCTCTGATCTCCGATAAAGTAGTTGATTTTGCATCCCCCTCACAGCTAAATTTTTCTTTTATTGTATCAATATACTCATTTGTGTGTTTTACAATTTTATTATTTATTTTTTTAAAAATAATTTATTGTTATTTACAACTGTATACACATATATACAAAAAGTATGTTTGCTGTAGGTGACATAATTACATGATACAATCATGTGAAGAATCTACCCACTTTTACCTAAACTACAGGTTTAGTTTGTCCGCGCGTTAGTGGTTCCGAAACAGTGCAATGTGTCTGAGAGATATAGTGCGTGTACCGCCGAGTTAAAACCATTATAAAGTAACTATAACAATTTAATAATTATTTTCTTACGTTTACTTACCAACAAGTGGAATATAAAATAGGGGGGAGGTTTGTTTGTTTGTTTGGTTGTTTAGTGGCGCCAAACTTCATTGGTCATCAACGCCATTTATATTTTATTTAATTTTGCTAATATTCGTTAAATTTTATTTATTTTTAATTTTT
>NW_027112436.1:265985-267875 GCF_000696795.3 Halyomorpha halys | reverse complement strand
ATTGCCAGATCGTCGGCGAACAAAAGTGGCTTAACTCCCCTAGGTAAATTGAGTCCTAATAGGGGGGAGGTTTTGCGAATAACACCACTTTCACATTCCACCCTAGATACGACCTAAGTATTGTTAAAAAAAATTAAAGATGAACAATCTTTTTTGGGGGGGTTGTATTTGATAATTAACGGCTTTAACTATTTTGATTAAGCTCAACACAGCAATGTAAAATAAATGTTCTTCAACTCCAGCTTGGTCTCATTCTCGTTGAATTAGACAAATAATGAAATTAAATGAAAAATAGTTTATTACTCTAGGACTAGGTCCTTTAGACCAATTAAAAAGGTAATTTTTATTTTCAATAACATATATTGGCCAAAAATTAGTGTGCCCACATTTATTTAAAACTAATATTAAAATTCTCTATACATAATTTTAGATACAGAGAAAAAAAAAATTAAAATAGTAATTGACTAAATACATAAAAAAAAAATAAAGTTAATTACTGAATATCTGTAATATTATAATATTGGATTAGATCGATGAAGTAAAAGATAGTAAAATATAAGGGTTTCAAACCAGGGAAGAGTTGGTTCATGACGTATGTTATAGGAAATGGTGTTCCAGTGATTTGCAGCTCGTGTAAAAAAATGATTTATCAAACGCATCAGTTCGGTGAGGTGGAGAGTAGATGTCAGATAAACGGGGTAGTACGGGATTAGACGGATAATTTGAATTTCAGGTTGTCTAGGATATAGGAGTGGCGCTGAGTACTAATTAATTAGAATAGAAAGGAAGCTAGGGAATACTGGCATCGGAAGGATGGATACCACTTCAGCTCGGCGTATTACTGGTGAAAATGCCCAACCCCCTTAATTAGTGCTCCCTTATATAAAAAAGGTAACAATATTTTGTCATATAACAATTAATAAAAGATATATTGATATCCAACTCTCTTTCGTTATAAGAAATCATTGCTGAGTTATCCAATCCCCTTCCCTGTGGAGTGGGAAATGATTAATCACCCCAGTTATATTTTTCCATCCCGAGGGAACCGGATGAGAGAAGTTGAGAAAGTGGGAAGAGGAACTTGGGAGGACGCGACCCTGTTCCAAGCCTTCGGGGCTGACGAGGGTTCGATTTAGGAGACAGGGCCCGATGCTTTAGCGCTATCTCTCATCTCCTAGATTGTTTTACGATACACAAAGACACACACAAAATATAAATATACAATAAAATTTAAATAATGTAATAAAATTCATATTATTTATATGTATAATATGAACCACCACGACCCATGAAGGTCAACTTTTGTACAGTGTATAGAAGAACTATTTTTCGGCAAAGTTAAAGAAGGAGGTCATATGCTTACGATCACGTCCAACCACCAGGTTTTTCCCAAGTTAAGTACATCAACTTCATTGAGGGTTAACTCAAGGCTACAGCAACAAAATTTGCCTCAGCCATATTAGAATAAAGTTAGTACCACAGGAATTGGCTCACTAAGCTACCCCGCTCCTTAGGAGAGAAATAATTTATCACAAATAAAGTTATGCTGCCCAGCTGTTTGGATTCACAGCATACTTGAATCTAGTCAAAATTTTAATTAATACATTTATTGTAAATTTTCTTATTTTCTCTTTACACTTTATTTGTCTGGTAAAGGTCATTATTTTAATATCTTACGGTGTTATCTAGAATAATTACCAAATACCGCGTCTTAAGGACAGCAACAGTATCGTGTAGAGATATCCACACATAGAATAATATTAAAAACTATTTTCAAGTAGCTTAATCGTGAAGGTATTCTTATAATTTTATTATTAGACACATAAATATAATTCTCAAAACTTAATTTGCTATGGGTCACCATCTTTCCTGCGTACGTAATGATTTATT
>NW_027112436.1:261389-265935 GCF_000696795.3 Halyomorpha halys | reverse complement strand
ATTTTTTTTATAGGAACTTTTTTTTCAGTTTTTATATATACAATATGTAGTTTAGAACCCCCCCAAAAAACATATTACTATTCTTATATAAATCAAGACGTGTTTTACTCTCGCTTCATATATTCAAATAAATAATAAATGTTATCTAAAGAGAGAAAAAATTCTTAATTTATATATTTTTAACAGTTTTAATAACTTTTTTCTCTAAATACTTCGTCTTTAAAATTAAATAATAAATAGTAGATATAATATTATAAATGTTAATGAAAAAAAATGACCTCAGTAAAAAAAATATATCTTGGAATAATCAGAATTTAAAATACATTATAACGAATATTTTCAGAAAATGTGAATTAGAAAATATTTTTAATATTATGGCTGGAGTGAAGATGAAAATGTTTAAAAATGCAGACTACGAAAGCACAAAACGTTATTAGATGATCGTAAATAAAAATTTATACCTGTGAATTTTCATTAAAGTTGTAAATTATAATTTCAAGACTTTTTTATCAAAAGTGTAACATATCAACGTTTGTAAAAAATATCCTTAACATTTATTACTGAAATATGTAATGTTGATGCTTTAATCTTTTACTGAAGATGTCGATCTATAATTTTGATCCTATTTTTACGAAAGGAAATTTATATAGTGAAATAAATAGTTATTTTTTAGTGGTTGTAGAATTTTTATTTGTACAAAATACTTTTTTGGTAGACATCTAATTATTATTAGCTGTTGCTCTATGAATATTATTTTCACTATTCACCTGTTATCACAAATGACGCGATTGAGAAAGAAGTGACGGGATCTCCGGAGTCCTGCTTTTTGTAAATAGGAGTATTATAAATAGGAATGATTGTGTTTATGGTGTGATTTTACTTATTATCCTATATAATTAGCCTAGGGAAATGAGAAGAAAAATATTTTTTACTGGTAGAAAACACATTTCCAGAAATATAATAGTTTTAATTTTTTTTTCTAAAACTTTATTCATTGATAGATATTACAATCTGCCACACCGTTTTGGGCAATAGGTAATAGTGATGAATGATCGCATACATTCTAAAATACAATAACATAAAAAAAAAATCTCTCTCTAAACATATACAAACAGAAGGATAAAGAAAATGAACATAACCAAACTATGTGCATGAAAAAATAAATAAATAAAATAATTTCTAGTTACATTTATACTCTTATAAACAATATTTACACAATCGACCTGAGGATCACTGAGCCCACTCTATCCCCCACGTGTGAGGAGTAGAGCAGAGCTCATATTAGATCCCAGCGCATCCCTCTCGCCGTATCACAAGTAATGAGCCAGTGTAGGTTCAACAAGTGCGCTAATTATTTCACTTTAAATTTGATTTTTTTTATTTATTTGTTTAGTTTTATTTTCTTCAACGCTTTATTTTGTTATCATTTAATTTATATATTCGTGAATATGTAGTGAGTAAGTCCTTTGACCCCTGTATTCATTTTTATAACTGTAAGACAGAATGTAATATTACATAGTAAAAAACAAAATCTTACTTTTACTCTATGCAAAGACTAAAATAACTGCTTATGTAATATACAATAACACAACTCTTCCTCTTAATAAATTTTAAAATTACATTGAAAATTATTATTAATGTTTTTCTAATATCAAAAAAATTACAACTCGGAAGCAATAGGCACAGTGTAATATAATCCAACCTGTCTAACGTAAAAATGTAATTGTGAGGAGGGGAAAGGAATGACAAAGGATCAGAAGAAGATAAATTGCGAAGATTTTCGTCCTGACTCGAATTCATTAGGAGAAATTGAATTTTTAAATGAACATTCTGGGACAGATGAAGGAAAACGAAGCTGGAAAATTGATGTTTTTATTGAAATGTGCCAGCGATATTTTCTCGTAATTGCTCAGTCCCTTGATGACAACTTAAACTCTTTATTTGGCTATTCTTTTTAACATAGGATTAAAGTTTTATAGAATTTAAATGTAGATAAATCATTTTTATTAAATCATTTCATATGAAATATTTGTTTTTATTATTTCAGAAATTTGAAGCGGGATTTGTGGATTTTGTTGTTTACTACCTTTATGTTTAGAGATTATAATGAGCCGTTATTAATTCTACCCTTTTTAATAATATTTACATACATTCCAATTAATTGCAAATTGCTTAGTATGCTATCAAATATGACCAAGAAAACATTTGATTTTCCAGTAATTTTTTTTTACGAGTTGAAAAATGGACACTTGGCAGCCCAAGCTGCAAGAAATATTACCATAGCGTTTTATGACGAGTGTTTTTACAAAACCTTCGTCATCAATTACTTTGGAAGAATTTAGGCTTTTTTAGGAAGAAATCCCTTACCAAATAGTTAAAGGAATTTGAGGAAAACTGAGTGCAAGTGTATCGATACTTTAAGACCACTGGTAAAGTAAGAAGGTAGATCTATAGGGGGTTGGTTTTCTAATAATAATCAGGAATGAAACTAATTGATTATATAAGATTTTAGATGTTCTATAAAAAAAAAAAGTAGACTATAAAGGCTGATGCTGGGGTCACAGTATCCCAGAAACGTCCTATATTAGAAAAATATATGTATTAAGAACTTTGTGTTTATATTTCTTAGTTTTTGATCTTAAGCCATTAATTGTTTCCCAAAATCTCCAATCCCATATCTCAGCCCTCCAAGATTGGTGTCGTAATTGGAGGATTAAAATAAATTCCAACAAATCCCACAAATCACCTTTACCCTTCGTCGTAAACCTACTGACTGTCCTACAGTTTCATTTAACGATGTTACTCTTACCCGTGTCGAACAGATCCGCTACCTTGGACTACATTTGGACAAGCGATTAACCTGGAATCCTCACACTAGAATGAAAAGACAGGAAACTGCACGTCGATTTCGACTATTACAGCGCTTACTAGACAAACGGTCTAAACTTCCAACACATTACAAAAGACTGATCTACATGACTGTAATAAGGCCAATCTGGACATATGGAGTTGAGCTTTGGGGCTCCACTAAACCTTCGAATTCCTCTCGTATTCAATCCTTACAATCCAAAATCCTTCGTAAAATCCTCAATGCTCCTTACTTTGTCACAAATAAAATCATACATAAAGACCTTAATGTTTCCTATGTAACCGATCTAGCCCGAACCGGATATCACTCCTTCCATTGTAAACTCTCTAACCACTCAAACCCCTTAGTTTCTAAGCCTGCATCCTCTTCAATTCCTGACAATCCTCCGTGGCGCCTGAAATGAAGATGGCCACGAGACCAGCTAATGTAAAATGTCATTAAAGTGCTACCAATGGGTAGTTTCTCTACACGCCTGTAACACTCTAATTTAACTTAGATCAGATTTACTAAATACAGTTGTAAATAGTAATAAATAAATATTAAAAAAAAAGTTCTTGATCTTGAGGCAATGTCATATTTTTATATTATAGCTTTATTTCTATAGATTTTATACCAACTTATTAACTTATTTTTTTTAACATTTTAAGAATAAAATTCAGCACAACTTTCCGTACTGGATTGACTCTACATGATTTTCCATGAAAAAAAAAAATTCCATTTTTTTCCATTATTTTTTCTCTCCTTTATTTTGTTATAATTAAACAGTATTTGCAAAATAATAAAAAAAAAAATTGTTCCTTTACATGACCTACAATTTTTATAAATTAATAAAAATTGTAGGGATGGTTAGGGATGGTAATGTTCATGTAAAGGAACATTTTTTTTTTTTATTATTTTGCAAATACTGTTTAATTATAACAAAATAAAGGAGAGAAAAAATGGAATTTTTTTTTTTTTTATATAAAAGACGGTTGAAAATGTAAATTTGTAATTAATACTGAGAAACATGAGACGTTTCGGGTAAGAAGTCTCTCACGTGCCTCAGCTGGGGAGAAATCGTAATTAGATGAAATGCCTAAAGTACGAACTTCCATCTACCAATTATCTCGTTACATTCTGAATTCATATCGTTCTTTGTATCAGTGAACTATTTTTTTAATATGTTTCTGTGACAAAATTTAAAAAAAATTAAAACTCTTGGTTGCAAGTCATACGATAGCTTGGAAGAGACCAACCAGACCGCACAGTCTTGCGGGTACTGTATAACATAGCGCCTGAAGTGCATCATTAACAGTCAAGTTTAAGACGCTACTATTCTTTTATATAAAAAAGGTTCGTAGTTATCACCATATAATATTTTATTTTACTCATGATAATCGTGTAATATTTGATTTTACATAAAATATCTAATAATAGATATTGTTCGTAAAAAAAAATTTTTTTTTTTATTTATTTATTTATTGTAATTTACAACTGTACAAAATAATACAATAGGTAAATATGTAGTATGTTTCATATACACTTGAAAATCTTGGGAAGGAACCACCCATTGGTGGTACTTCAAACATTAATTTAAATTAGAAGGTGTCGTGGCCATCTTCTTTTCAGACGCCTCGGAGGATTATCAGGGATTGTTAAGGATGAAAGATTAAGAATTAATGGGTTAGGATGGTTAAG
>NW_027112436.1:258906-261339 GCF_000696795.3 Halyomorpha halys | reverse complement strand
ATGATCCATGTTGGTAAACCTACTTAGTGTTATTTTAAGTTTAATTTTGTTTCACATTTTTTTTTATTGATTATTATTATTTAATTTTATTATTATCGTGTTTTTCTTCAATTTCTCATTTTGTTATCATTTAAAACTGATACATTTGTAAATAAGGTTTGAATGTGCTCTATAATCTCTATTACCAGAATGAGTTTATTTGTGACATAATAAGGAGCATCAAGGATTTTACGTAGGATTTTGGATTGTAACGATTGGATGCGGGAAGAATTTGATGTTTTGGTGGAGCCTCAGAGCTCAATTCCATATGTCCAAATTCGTAAAAAATTGAATTTTTAATACTGAGTGTTATAATGAAGAACATATTTTGCTGAGAAAAAATGTAAAGATGTTATCTGCATCAATTTATCAAGACTTTAACTGGAGTTACAGTGTTATAAACATGCTAGAATAATATATACCCATTTTTCGATATGTATCAATTATCAACCTTCAGTGATTGATGTAAAAAAATTATTAATTCAATTTCAAACAGACTATCAGAGGATATTGTAGCGTATAATTATATTTAAGATGCCCTTTCTCTTATCAAGTACGTCGTCGCCAAGAGTATGTTATGGTATACTCTTCTATATATATCACCAATAATAGACCTAGCGGCTGACAAAGAGGAGCTGGGATCTCTTGGAGCCTTGTTTTGCCTTCCACAGGAGATTGGCGAGGTTTGGCTTGGAATTGTCCTGCAGAATGCAAGTATTGTACATAGGTGTGAATGTGTATATATTTTATAGTTACTTAAATTGAATTTTCTTTGTAAATTTATTATATAAATTATTTTTATTTAATAATTTTTTATAGTTTAGTCAGTTTTATTTTATTAAATTTTTGATATATATTTTATTGTTATTTATAATTGTATTTACTTAAAAATACATCAAGTAAATTTGATATAAGATCAAAATGGAGTGATATAAGCATGTAGAGAAACTACTCAAGCGCCTTGAAGGATTGTCAGAAATAGAAGAAGCAAGGTTAGACACTAGTGGGAAGGAATGATATCTAGTTCGGGCTATACCGGTCACATATAGAACCTTAAGGTCTTTATGAATGATTTTATTTGCCGTGAAGGAAGGAAAATTGATAATTTTACAAAGAATTGTGTATTGTAAGGATTGGCTACGAGAAGAATTCGAAGATACTTTATATAAATCATGATAGTATTTTATTTATGTATTTCGTTATTATTATTACATTAATTTTATATTTAATTCAGAGATCACAATCGTTGTAATTTCCATTTTTTAATTTTGTTTCCTTTTTTTTTTCATCTATTTCTGTGTATATTGAATGAATGAATATTTGAACACTAATACATAATTTGCAGCGGAATCAATACATTCAATAAAAATATCTATCCATTGGGCGTTCTGAACTGAATTTCAAAATAGGTTGTATTGTTATGTTGTTATGAAACCTATGCATGCATGCACGATGGACTGTGCAATGACACATGATTGGTAGTGAAAAATATTCAAAAGAAAATAGAACAGTGTTAGATTTTATCAGGAGATAAAAAAACAGAAATCTTATGTATTCCAAGGATCACAATAGACACCAAGGAGACTTAGATATGCGATTCGTAATAAAACGTTCCTACTACTTTGCTATGGCTATGAATAACTTAAAAGGATAAAGTTTTAAAAAAATCGTCTTATGTGTAATGATATTTACTCTTGCACAATTGTATGTGGCTCGATGAAGGTGCCTAATTATAGCAAGACTAAGGCGGAATAAAAAGAAGAGTAATTTAGAGGAAACATTGTTTACCAACACTGTTTTTGAAGAGGGACTAAATTGACTACACTAAATTGTTTATACTATATTGAAAAAATAATACAATAAATGTAATGAATAATATATAAATAAATGAAATAATATACAATCAGAACTACAAAATACTTGTAAATTACAGTTATACAATTTAAGCAACAAGTAGTACAATTAAATTAACAGTTTTTTTTTTTACGGCCAAGACTTCCATTGCAGTCCTACACTGCCTAACCATAGTTGAGGGTCAAAGTTTTTCATTTTGTGGGACCGCCACTCAATGAAAAAAGTCAACGTCCCAGGTCGGATTCGAACCGGCACCGCCAATAGACATCAAATTGCTAAGACTGTGTCTTAACCACCTGAGCTATGGGCGGCCCCCAAAATTAACAGTTATATCATTTGTAAAATGGGAGTTTGGTTTACCCTGGGTGGTAAACCTTCTTCTTCTTCTCTCACTATCTCCTGTGAGCTGCTAGCGTGGAGTAGATGCCTCTGACCATCTTGGCCTATGATCCATGTTGGTAAACCTACTTAGTGTTATTTTAAGTTTAATTTTGTTTCACATTTTTTTTTATTGATTATTATTATTTAATTTTATTATTA
>NW_027112436.1:257874-258251 GCF_000696795.3 Halyomorpha halys | reverse complement strand
TGTGCATTGGATTAAATATGTGGTTGCATCGTATAACATTTTATCATTGTGGGTAATCTTGACAAAATATGAGCAAATATATTACACAATATAATGAAATAAAAATACAAATTGCCAAGTAATAGTTCTATACAATTACTTAGTTTAAAATGCCTATGCCTATGCTTTTAGATAGTTATTTATTAGGTTACATTATAAAGATAATGAGATATAAACATCTATAGACCACTTATTGCTTTTGTGTCATCAAGAATCAGTATATGAAACCATAACATAGAATTACTGATTTATTACTATTTTTTCATTTCTGAGTAATTAATTTTTATTTTTTTAATCAAGAGCTAGGAATATTCATTGAAAAGTACATATTTTTTCTC
>NW_027112436.1:248802-256024 GCF_000696795.3 Halyomorpha halys | reverse complement strand
TCACGTATTGATCTTTCGAATAAAAAAAAAATTTTGATTACAATTTAATTTTTTGTGTTATTTTTTACAATTTCAAGTTCTATCGGGCTTAAAAAAACACCCTATATTTCTTTTTTCAAGTCAAATCTGAACAAATGTAGGTTACATATCTATACGTTGATCATATAAAAAAAATTATGTAACCTAAATATTCAATAAAGAGCTACTGAATATTAATCTACAAAAGGTGTATGTGCATTTATTTAAAAATAAAAATTAACAAGAATTAATGTGATATCCTTTAAAATAACATTACATATCCCACACTATTGGCATCTTAAGAAATGTTTAGTTAAGAACATTCGACAGCATTTTCTTTATAAACTTGTATTTATATTTTTCTCCTTATATTGTACGTTATTTTATTCTACCCTAGCAGTAGTTAGTGAATTTGTTGTGGGAAATCTATATCTCGGGAACCATGTGAAGTACACATGTCTTCTAGCAATTAAATTAAAGCTAATCTAATGTTCTACGAATTATTTTATGTTGATTATATTCGTAGGAGAACTAGTTTCCCAAAATAAATTTACTAACCCCTGATTTTTTTGATATGCAATATTGTTTTTTAAAAAATTATATCTCTGGAACTATTGGACATAAGCAAATCAATTAGGGCTCATATTTTAGAACATTTACTCAACTTTAAATGATATTGTATTAGAGTTTCTATTCTTGCTGATAGTTTAATGATATAGAATTGTGAATAAAAACTTTTTTTTAAAATGTTTTGAAACACTCAACATTTTTTATTACCCCGACCTATACTTGGCAGAAAAATTTGAGTAGTGATTTTACATAGTTTTCATTACAGTAAATACAAATTGGGATGAAATAAGTTACTTTTTGCCACCGTGCTTCTGTAGTCATAATCTGATTTTAGGATGGTTGATGTACACCGAATATTTCCAGCCGACTTATAATGGTAGCGACCTCGATGCTGGTAACTGGAAGACACCATTGTTAGAAGAAGGAGTCGAGATCATTTGTTGCAGACGAAGACAATTAGAACCTTCTGTCACTTAGCCGAGTTTTATTGAAGCAGTTGGCTGACAGAGAGCGTTAAGTGCTAGGGTCCATTCGTCACCGCGGTCCCACTCAGTCACTGCAATCTGATCCCGCCATTGTCACTCCATCACTCCGTCGTTCCATTCTTAATGCTTTCCATTTTACTGATGGCTTTCGTCCCATTCAATGTTTACCACAAAAATAAGCTGGCGACCGAGATGTTGGTATATCTAAAATTATGATAACAATCCATTAAGATCTGTTGCGGCGTAATAGCCTACGTTGAATTGAAATTATTCCTCGCTTGTTCCAGAACAGATCGTTTTATAATATTTATTGTGTTATTATTTTTCCGTAGAATTTTTCTTAGGAATGGGAATGACGGTTAACTATAGGAAAACTCGATATATGCGAGCTGTACCTAGTATAAAGCTACTGTTAAAGGGGAGGGGAAGATGGGTCCATTTTCGTTTGAACGTGTTGACCAGTTCACCTAGTCAAGGCTCAGTGTTCAGCAGCAATAACAGGATCACCATGGAAACAGGTCAGCGTCTTATCAAGGCTAATACACGCTGTCTTGAACTTGAAGCACTTGAGGAGTCGAGCTGTCATTCGCACCAAATGCCAACTCTTTAATCACCGCAGCCTGAGATGAATTAAAATCTGCACTGACTGATTTTTATATACAATACTGGTTCTGGATTTTACTGGAGTGTACTTTATTACGTGGTTTGAACAAAATGAGACAAGGTTAATAATAATGTGCCTCTATTCCGCATTATTTAGACAATAGATATACGGTTTGACCAAAAAGGTTTCAATGTTAACATTAGTTAATTTAATTTTGGTTCTTTTCTAAATACGCCACTAATGCCTGTTGAACAGATTCGATACTTAGGACTCCATCTTTACAAGAGACTTACTTGGAATCCACACACAAGACTGAAACGACAAGAAACTGCTCGTAGATTCCGATTGCTACAACACTTACTTGACAAACGCTCTAAACTTCTCATTCACTACAAAAAATTAATATACATTACGATAATCAGACCAATTTGGACATATGGAATTGAGCTCTGGGGCTCCACCAAACCATCAAATTCTTCCCGCATCCAATCGTTACAATCCAAAATCCTACGTAAAATCCTTGATGCTCCTTATTACGTCACAAATAAACTCATTCACAAAGACCTTAACATCCCATTCGTTGCAGATTTTACCCAAAACAGATATGCGTCTTTTTATTCCAAACTCCTTTACCATCCTAACCCATTAATTCTTAATATTTCATCCTTAACAATCCCGGATAATCCTCCGAGGTGTCTGAAAAGAAGATGGCCACGGGACCTTCTAATTTAAATTAATGTTTGAAGTACCACCAATGGGTGGTTCCTTCCCAAGATTTTCAAGTGTATATGAACCATACTACATATTTACCTATTGTATTATTTTGTACAGTTGTAAATTACATTAAATAAATAATTTTTAAAAAAATTTGATTCTGGAATACATTAATGAATGGTATTATAATAATGGTATTTACTTGATGGTTGGCTACTGATATGAAGCTTCTGTAGATCTTGGAGAATATCTCTTGATCCGTTTTCAGTTTTCAAACTATTCACTCATCCTAATTGAAAGCTTACTACCAGCAAAATGTAGTTATCACTGTGTTCACACATCACACTCATTGAGAAGGCCAAATTGGGCTTTAGCGCCACGGATAGATAGTAGTTTTCTAAATAAAACGTTCAAATGAAAAATTAACTAATTTCATTTCCAATAGTAATCAAAAAAATACTTTTAATGATATTTCGTGATGCAAAAAGTTTTCCTTTTCAAAAATATGACAGAATAATAAATATAACATTTGTTTCTTTAATTCACATTCTGCTTAAACCATTCATTCAATGTCAAATTGATATAATGATGAAACGATTTTTGACTCAATATAAAAGAGGAGAAGATGGCTGGGGGTGCGGACAAGTAAAGGCACAAATAAGTAAAAACATTATTAGTGCCAACTAATTTTTAAATCAATATTTAAGAAACTAAGAATGATTATTTCAAGTCTTATGAAAGGCTAGGTTAGTTGAAATACCTGCCATATCTGCGATGGTGGTCATTCTCCATTCCTTTCTATGACTTCCTATTTTTAATGTTATTTTCTCTTAATTATTTGGCTTTCCAACAGTATATAAACGTCTTTATTCCTACTATTCTCCTAAAATTATCATAAAATCCTTGATGCTCCTTATTAAAATCCTTATTAACTTTTTTATACAGTTGTTAGCTTCAATGAATAAATAATTTTACGATGTCTAAGAACTTAATTGATTTATTTTTAACAAGTTTTTACCAATGGCTAATTATAACAGACTGTATTTAAGACGCTACTTAATGGCCTTAGAAAAAGTTAAGAATGGAAATTGAGATCCCCCAACCTGAAACATCCTATCCTCCATGTAATAACATCTAATTATAATTTAAATACATTTTCATAATTTTAAAAAGGTGTAAGTTTCCTTTTAAAATTATTATTCAAACGTCAGTTTTAATCACATTCAGAAAATTCATTTAATTATTTTGTTTTAAGAATATAGAATTAGTGACTATAAAATGAAGAATTTTCATTCTGGACTTTGCAGTCAACTTACAAGATTAATTGTTCTTTAATGCCAGATAAATCTGCCAGACTAAATAACGAATTTTAATAAATCTGTAAAATATCTTTCATGATGATATATGTATATAAGGAGAAAATGGCTGGAGGTGCGGTCAGCTAAGAGCGTAAATAAGCAAAAACGTATTTTGCTTAAGTTCCAACGTTTCGTTCAGAATTTCAGGCTTTTATTTGGACTAAGAGTAAAACTATTGGGTCCTGCAATACTATTATTATAATTGGATTCTTTTCCAAAGGCTTTTTGTGTGTTTACCAGTTTACTAATTAAATACATTTATGTTTATAGAATTTTTTTACTATTAATTATATAATATAATGAGGGGTGATACTGAGTAATATAATTGTAAATAAACCACATAAAGGAACTAAGTATTTATTTATATTTGTAATATAATTCAATATTTATAATATTGATAAGTACTTATTTACAATGATGTTATAATAATGATTCAGATAAATGGTTGCCATAAAATATAGATTATTACCTAATATATATCTAAATGAGTGCTGAGTTGGTCGATTTGGGTGGTGCGTGTAGTAAGGTGAGTGTCATCTTGTTCATAAGGGGTGGCGTCCAGGTCTCATAGCCCTTCTTACGACTTCGTCTGGTCACAATTCATCTTGCCCTCTCTTTGGTGTTCTTACTTCTGCACCTCTACTGATTCTCTCTTCAATGCCTCTTTTTCCTGGTCAGATTTCCCTATCGTTCATAGATACGTTACCTTTTCGGAACCTTATTTCCCATTGGAAATCATCAGTCACGTTCAAGAAAAATACCGTACAGGTGGTGGTACACTTAAAAAAGGGTTTGGTGCATGAGTTGTTTATAATTGACCTAACTACCGACTAAGCCAGGAGGCAATACCTGCTTTCAATAGGTTTGTTCAGAAAGGACCCTTTCACCTTTGCCCCTTAACAACCTGCAAAAAGCCCTTTGTTGACATATCCGACCCAGGTATGACAAGACATATGGCAGACTTTTATAATAATAATTGCCAATACCTTGATGCATCATATTATAGTTATTATCTAAATAAATGATTCAAACTCTATCCATTATAGTCTCAAAACCTTTTATTTCTCTTATACGTCCAACGTTTCGGCCAATCCGGCCATCTTCAGGGACAATCTTCTACAAAACAGTTTCTATTACATGTATGATCCTAAAAACAATTTAAAATACTTAACATTATTATTTATAATTTATCTTACCTAAATACAACTTTGAAACATATAATTAAACAACTCTAATGAATTATTTATTTAAAAAATTACCAGTCTCAAGAAAATATTAAGATTATAAATAGTTATTATCTTTTTTCTTGCTCTTAGTCTTGATGAAGGGTAGGAATTTTGGCCGAAACGTTATAACGCCGAACTAATAAATAAGCTTATTTAAGCCGCACACCAAACCACAAATCCTACCACGAGGAGGCCCCTCACCTCCGGATTTAAAAATAGTACCATTCAGAATGGATATTTCATAAACAACAATAAACATTACAGGTAACCTTAAAATACCAAAGGTAGTAAAAGGTAATACACAACACGATTTATTTCCACAATAAAGCACTCACTAATTGATTGTTTCTCTCTGTTTTAGAGGGATCGGAAAAAAAACAATCTTATCTTCATGTCTATACCTTTAATTTTGTTTATTTGGGAAAATAAGCAGTAGTCATTCTTAACAATAATAAAAAATAGAATAAATTTTAATTAGAATTTTAAAAATAAATAATGGAGAAAAAAAAGGACATAGAGACATCCTATAGCCGATTTGCTCAACCTTTATCCATTGCATTACAGATTCGTAATTTTTTCTTAAACTGTAATATCGTTAGCAGAAACTAAATTTTTATGCGTTACTCCTACATCGAGAAGTCCTAAATTTATAATATTCACTTTGTCTGATCTTAAGGTTTTTTTTGGTTTTTTTTTTTTCTGAACGTAGAAAAATAACGATAACTAAAACGGAAGCAATTTTTCACAGCAATCCGTCCCACCAAGGACCCACCCTCGGAGACCACAGGTGTTCCTGGGAACATGACTTGTGCCTATGACTATGATTCCGCCATGGGTAACATTTATATTAATAGGACTTATAATAATGATTTATTAACAAATAGCACAATGAAAATGAAAAACTGTGTTTAATGATAAATGAGAATATATTAATAATTATAATACAGAATCTCTGCTCAAATTAATTTCCATTATCTTTATAGTCCATTAATTAATAATTTATGTATTTCGAATTCTTAAAAATAAACAGCTTGAATTATAAAAGACATGGTGATTGATTATTCACTTGCATCTTGGCTTACCTTATGCAAGTTATAGCTTCAACCTATGGTACAATGAATGATATTTGAGTCCGATTTTTAGTAAAGATTTAAGGTATGTGCTAGCATACATAATAAGCTAAATAAATTACAAAATACGAAATAACTATTGGTTTTGAGTGAATAAACTTTTTTTTTATGTAATATTAATAAATGCAGTAAAGAAAAATTGCTTTCCTATACACAAACACACAATTAAATTTTGTTACACTGTACGATCTATCTAAGTCAGGTAGACTGGATTTCCCCAGAGCATCTTTATATTGATACAAAACCCAAATTTTCTCTGATAAAAATTCTCATGTTTCCCCCATTATATATGGAATATATAGTAAGGTGAAGTAATTGCTATCGTGAAAAACTTTTGATTCCAATGTTATACAGATATGTGTATAAGAAAATCTTTTAGTTCTTATTAAAACTCAGCGGATCAAATTTTACTTTAACTTAAGCGGGTATATGATATAAAAAGGTTTTATCGTCTTGGGAATAACTTAACAAGGCATATTGAATTTTCATAAATTCTTCCTCGCGGTCAACAAAATTACCAAAACAGTAGAAAAACTATTTATTTTAATTGGAGATAGTCGTTTGGAGAAGATGGTGGGGAGGGTTCAGTAAGCGAAAACACATAAATAAAAAAAAAAAAAAGATTTATACAGATGTTTTGACCTTGCTAGGGAGGATAGCAGGAAATCCTTGCTAAAACTGGACATAGTTAGGGAATCTAGCCTCCCTGATGAAGACCTAAAACTCAGGTCGAAACGTCGGCATAAATGAATATTTTTTTTGTTTATTTATGTTTGTTTTTTTTTTTATAACCACTTTCTGCAATCTACTTAATACGGCCAACCATCTTCTTCAACCTTTATTTTGATTATTTGAAAATAACAACCCAGTCCTCATTGTTTGCAATTATAAACGATAAGAAATTACAAAATAACTTAGAGAAGAAAAAATCAATAAATCCGATTCTAACAAGAAAAGCCGAGTTGAACCGATCTTTCCCGATTGTATTACGGTGCCGTTATCTTCTTGTTAACCTGTTGTATTCTTAGCAAGAACAATATCGATATTCGTTATTCATACTCCGATAAACCCCAAAATACGAATTTTTATAACAGAAAAAAAATTATTGTTTGAAATT
>NW_027112436.1:246927-248095 GCF_000696795.3 Halyomorpha halys | reverse complement strand
CTAAGTATCGAATCTGTTCAACAGCCATTAGTGGTGTATTTAGAAAGGATACTGTAGGAAATATGCAGAGGTTTACGACGCAGAGTAAAGGTGATCTGGTGGGATTTGTCAGGATTTATTTTGATTCACCAGTTTTACACCATTCTTCAATAGATGATATGTGTTCCTGTAGTGTTTGTGATTAGTTGGGTCGTTGTTCACAGAAAGTATACATATGTCATCAGCGTATGTTGTTATGACTGTGTTAGGGTGAGTTGGGATGTCAGCTGTATAAACCGTATAAAGAATCCAATCAAAATTAAATGTGAATAAAACAGAGAGGGGTTGGTAAGGAGTAAATCAATTGAATAATACTGATATTATTCGAAAACTACAATTATTCATTATTATTAATACGAAATGACCTTTGCCAAAATATTACTTTGAAACATTGAGTGGACAAATATTGCAGTGCCTCTTGTATCTTCATGTTTCATCTGAAATCCATAGCTACCGGAAATGAAAGATGATGTTTGGATTGGGTTAGGACAGGAGCTTCCTGCCTGGTCTGTTTAGCAAACCTTCTCGCTCTCAAGTGATAATTCTAACTCCTACCTCCAGGGCAGATCATCCTAAATTAAAATTAATTTCATTTCCTAATAAAAGACTTTTTGAACTTCATGTAAAAAAAAAAAAAGAAATGTAATTTTAAAAGTTTTATTAAGAAATCAGAAGACAAGAAGCAGAGGGGAAACTCCTTTGTTTTGTCTTTTTCTTAATCAAGTGAAGTCGGAGAGTAAAGATAATGATAAAACTTCAATTGCTCTTTTTTTTTTTTTTTTTTTAAATGCAGTTTCTTGCATCATAGTGTAAGCGTTCTTTTTCGCTTCTAAAGTACATTTTATCTCTTTATTTTCTTTGATTTTGTTTCTCATTAGAAATATACTATAAAGTATATCTAAATATCATCACACAATATTAATTTACCACCCTACATACCTATCCAGATTGTGTGTAAACTAGTGGTTCCATTTTGAAGGTATCACTATTTTTCAATGTTCAAAAAAAAAACTTAAAGACCAGGAAAAGTGAAAACTGCACGCAGATTCCGACTATTATAGCACTTACTAGACAAACGGTCTAAACTTCCAACTCATTACAAAAGACTGATCTACATGACAATAATAAG
>NW_027112436.1:236326-246712 GCF_000696795.3 Halyomorpha halys | reverse complement strand
TGTAAACTGTTTTTAGAGTTCTACTACTGGGTAGTTTCTCTACATCCTGTATCATATCATTATGTCATTATGATCAAATTTACTGGTTGTATTTTTTTATACAGTTGTAAATATCAATAAATAAATAAAATTTAAAAAAAACACAGGAAAGCTTGTGTCTCTTAAACGATTGCGATGGAATAATTTCATTCTCCGTGATAGATAATATACCTTCATGTACCCTCAGAGGGTTCAACGTATGTCTAGCACATCATTCGGTTCTCCCATCTTAAGGAACAACCGACAGCAAATGGTTGACTAATGTAGCCACTGGCTCAAAATATTAACGGTATCGCTTAACTACGAAACCTACCTAATTCGAAGCGCCTCGACGAACTGAGGGACCCAGGTTGCTGCGGTGAGCCACAAAAGTGGTTAAGTGGTTCAATGGTTGAGCGGACTGCGGTCTCGTTAGCGGGTCTAGATCCCAACGATGAATCACCACTCTCCACCACTGTGCTTTGATAATTCATCTCGACTAAATGCGGTTAGCCAAGGATATATTTTGTATTTGCAGCTTTACAGTCTATAAAATCTAACGAGGGGGTATAAAATTTATATGTATTAGTCCCATCTCGAGAAATCCTCAATTAAGAATTTTTATAACAAAATTTATATTTCTTCGACATAAATCACTGATCTTAAGATTATTTTTTTCTAAAATAAAATAACTCACAAACCCACCATCCTACAAAAGATTTGGGAACGTGAGTAGAGTACAAGAGCCGGGAAGAAAAAAAGGCAGTTATCTCACCCCAATTTTTTATTACTTAAATAAAAACTATGTATAATTACTAGTCAAAACTGATGAATCTGCCAAGTTTAGGTAGGGAGAATAAAAAATGGTGCCTGTTTCAAACCCTAAAAAAATATTAATTTTTCATTCGGAGCTGTATATCTTAAAACTACCAACACTAGAAAATCTAAAAGAACATTATTTAATGGGGAGCAAATTTGCTGAAATATTAGCCATAATAAAGCTATTTACGTCTGACAGTTCTCGAGATATAGCCTTTTAAAAAGCAACATTTCATAAAAATGTACTGAAATAGTTGGTGAATCTATTTTGAATGAAATATCTCAATAACCATTGGACGTACAGATGTCTGCCAGCACTCAAATTAAAGTTAGTTAAATGTGCTATAAAGTAGTTATTACTTTTTATCTTTTTAAAAGTAGTAGTTTTTAATGTTTGATATTTGACAAAATAAAGTCATAAAATGTTAATTTCTAGCTATTCGTATAAAATGTTGGATTTCTAAAAAAAATATATCTCTAGATCCATTAGAAGCACATATGTCTGCCAACACCCAAAATAAAGGAAATTTGTCGTAGGCGTCGCAATTTTTATGTCATTCACATATGAATATAAATAAGTTTATTTTAGCAAGTTTCATGAAAACTACTACTTCTACGAAAATAAACGCCATAAACTACTTTATAAGTCATTAAACTAGCTTAATAGACATCTGTACGTTAAATGGTTTTTCAGATATAGATTTTTCAAAATAAATTCACTAATTACTGATTTTTTAGTATGTCCCATACAACAGTTTTATGAAATGTTGGTTTTTAAAAAGCTATATTATCTCGAGAACTATTTATGTAAATAGCTCTATTAGGGCTCATATTTTAGCGAATTTACAATAGTTTAGATGGCATTCTCTTAGGTTTTCTTATGTTGTGGCTACTTTTTAAGATATGGAGATCGGAATGAAAAATTAATTTTTTTTTTATAGTTTTGAAAACAATCGCCATTTTTTATTCCCCCTTATACTTGGCAGACTCATCAATTTTGACTATTAATTATACATAGTTTTCATTAAAATAATCAAAAATTGTGGTGAGATAACTTCTCTTGGACTCTTGTACTATAAGTCAACGTTGTGTGATGCGTCAGATTTGTGTACCTTCAGTGTCTTGACTATTTTCATATCGCGCTCTAGCGGAATTGCGGTTAGCCAAAATTAAATGTAATATATAATTTTTTTAATAAACTTGAACTGCCTTGATTTTGCCTGACAACGCGTGAACGCAACAGTTACGACTCGACTCATCGAAGAACAAAGTTAGATTGAATATTTAGTAGTATTGTGGCGGCAGTGGGGGTTCAAAAGTGAACTTACCAATACTACCGGCCACTATTCAATAAAATAAAATAAAAAATAGTATAAATTTAATTAATTAACAAAAATAAATCCCAAATAGCAACATGTTTGCCCAGATAAAATATCCATCTCTATAGGTTATATAAATTAACAAAAGAAATTAAAGAACAATAAAATGAATTGAAATAAAACAAAATGCTTCTTATATATATATTAGTAAAAGGAAGAAAAAAAATAAAAATAAATTAATCTATTACAAAAAAAAAGTTTATAAGGTGGAGTCTTGAACTCATGATATTTTTTTCCTTGAAGTTTCTGTCTCGTCTTCATAAATTCAGTGATTATATTAAAATGTCCCACTGTGGGCTGAGCACTTACTGAAGTCTCTTCGACGATCTCAAAACGGGGACTTGGTCCCTTTAACTGGATACGAGGACTTGGTCCCGAGAACTTACTATCCCTTGGTTCCTAACACACTGTATAGGATTAAGCCGTGGTACTCGCACTGTGTCCGGAATTAATTCCTAAACTGTATTCAATAGATACATTAAACAACATTTACTGTGTGTATCGGCACGTAAATATATATGAGTATATATTTACGTATATGAGTACGTTTATAACAACCAATAAAAAAAATATGTTTTGTCTTCCCTTAGTACGGTGGCCACAACAAGTATCATACGGTAGCTTCTTTTCTTTTGAATCAACAGTATTATTATTAATAAATATTATTTGTCTGCGGTGACCACGTTGAGTTTCAATTTAACTTCTTAAATTTCTGACATCAAAATGAGAAAAAATAATAGAAAATATTATAAGTATATTAGAAATACAACAATTCTATTTAAATTAAGAAGTCAGTATCTTAAACCGTGATAAATATATTGTAACTTTAATATATTTCTTATAAATTTTAATATATTTATATTAGATTTTAAGTTAGTAAAAAATCTATCTTGAACAAGAGTCGAAAAATCGATTTACTTCGAATGTACGGAATGCTGCTATCAAAAGTAGGGTCCGGAAATTTATGTTCTTCATGAGGCTATATCTCGAAAACTTTATAAGTGGTTTAAAAGAAATAAAAAATAGTTTTCAACTTATATTTTACTTATCTACCCATACTTCGCTGGCACCTGATAGTATGCAGGATGCATAGTATGTATTTCATACTCCAATCTTCCCCCTTAGACTATGCCTATGACAACAATTCGATCGCAAAACCCTTTTAAGATAAAAAGTGTATCTTATATACTGAAAAGTTGGCCACCCCTGAGTTAAAGGTTAAAGAATAGTCTCACTACTGGGGAAATATAATAAATCCAAACAAATCCCATCTGATCATTTTTACTTTCCATCATAAACCTGTACTCTTCTGCACTTAGTTTCTTTTTCAATATCCTACTAAAGCATGTTGAGCAGATTCGCTACTTACGACTCCATCATGCCAAGAGACTTACTTAGATGGGGATTCGTACTAGAGGGAAACAGCAAATAACTGCTCGTAGATTTCGATTACTAAAACACCTACTTGACAAATTCTACAAACTTCCCACTATAAAAAAAAATTCTTATACCTTATGATAGTCACACCTATTGGAACATACAGCATTGATCTTTGGGGCTCTATAACACTATTAAATTTCTCCCGAAGGATCAAAATTAATCAATACAACTGAACTTAAATGATCAAACTATAGAAATGTTTATAGTTACAGAAAAATAAAACATTTTTATACATAATTCTAATAATAAGGTCTTAAGATATTTTCAATATAAGATTACTAATCTACACAGAACATGATGACATAATTACGGTGAGTATGTGAAAGTTGGGAGATGTGCACCATATTTTTTTATCATACGTTCTTGCACTAAATAGAGAACACTTTTATCTCTCTTTTACCTGGGAGGAGTATTTTGCTCATATTGGTAAATAAATGTCTCTGTTTTAATCATTGTTTCTGTTAAACTTATGTCTATCCTCCGTTAACCCTTTGATTTTGTTTTTGCTTGTTTACGTTATTCCCCCTTTTACCTCCCTATACCTAATTTAATTTAGTTCCATGAGCCAAGGCAAGAAGATCTTAGATCTTTTACAAAATTTGGATTCGTCAGCCCCTGATGGAAGAGGTACAATTTACGAATTCAATTTCAAATTGCATTGAAAGTAATTGTAAAGTATTTTTTTTCATCAACACATCCAATTAAATAAAAAAAATAGTATAAATGTTCTACCATGAGCTAAATGCTCAAAGGACAAAAAAGTAGTACACTCCGGCCGGGTCAAAGAGCAAAATATATATTTAAAATTTAGGCTGGAATCCTCACACCAGACTGAAAAGACAGGAAACTACACGCAGATTCCGACTATTTCAGCACTTACTAGACAAACGGTCTAAACTTCCAACACATTACAAAATACTGTAATAAGGCCAATCTGGACATATGGAATTGAGCTTTGGGGCTCCATTAAACCTTCGAATTCCTTTCGTATTCAATCCTTACAATCTAAAATCCTCAATGCTCCTTACTTTGTCACAAATAAAATCATACATAATGACCTTAATGTTCCCTATGTAACCGATCTAGCCCGAACCAGATATCACTCCTTCCATTATAAACTCCCTAGCCACTCAAACCCACTAGCATCCTCTTCCATTCCTCACAATCCTCCGAGGGACCTGAAAAGAAGATGGCGACGAGACCAGCTAATGTAAAATGTCAATAGATTGCTATTCCAATGGGTAGTTTCTCTACACGCCTGTAACACTCCAATTTAACTTAGATCAGATTTACTAAATGTATTATAATGTACAGTTGTAAATAGCAGTAAATAAATATTAAAAAAAAACAATTTAGGCTGAACTATACATGGACTAATTTCCTTTCAAAAGGCCTAATCAAATATGACACATTAATAGAACAATATTTTGTGACATCGGTGAGTAACAAAGACAAATCTCGAGTTTAAACTGCTCAACTAATTTTAAGGATTAAGGTCATGGTTTTGAAATATAGATTAGCTTCTAGTTCACATCAAAGCAAACTCTCTCAGATTTTAATTACCTTAAATGACCCCGATTATCTGTAATTATAACTTAATAAATTAACACTTTAAACAGGTTTATCAGTTTTCTAAAAGAATAATTATGTTCAAGGCAAAGATTAAATAAATTAATTTTAAAAAAACTACAAAACAACCAGTTAATATAAACTTCTTTACTATCTAAAATCTGAGATTTAACGTATAAAAAATGTTATATGTCTATCAAAGTATTAAGGGTTAATAATAAAGAAATTTCTGTTTGAATAATTAAAATTTTTTTTCAGAAATAATATCATCATAACAATCATCTAACAAAATCATCTCATCAAGGGAACAGATGAAAGTAGAACTGTTTTAGAGCTCATATTTTAGAAAATTTACTCAACATTATATGACGTTCTATTAAGTTTTTTTGGCGTTGAAAGTTGTTTTGTGCAAAAATCATTTTTGTAACGTTTTAAAATAGTCGCCATTTTTTATTCTAGATAGTTATAGCTGGCAATGTCAATCTTTACTCTACTGTATTACTATGTATTGAATTTTCGACAATCCTGGGTATTATTAAGGTGTTTCATCATCTGCCCCTATACCTGGTCAGGGTATCCTTCTGCGAAGCTTTTAGCGTCCCCGGATATGAAAACATCTGTATTAAGTTTGTCACATTACCAGAGTCCCCTGAGAAAATAAGATTGGCTAACCTTTAAGTGTTCTAACAAAAATGACAGGTTTGACGAGGGATTGGAATCAAATTAACCAGGTGCAGGCCCTTCCTGAATATGTCAAACTTTACCATCCCCTCTCGGGCCTGGGGAGGGGAACGCCTGCCCAATCAAATATGAGATTCAAAAATAAGGTAACGCCCCAAAAGGGAAGTGGAAGAAAAGGACAAGAAATCTAGATCAGAAAAAGACACTCTCAACAGGAAGGTTTAGACGAGTGAGGACCATAGTCAGGAGGCAGGCTTAGAAGATGCACTTCGACCAGACGAAGTCGTGAGAAGGGCCACGAGACCTAGACATCCCTTATAAACGACATCTACGGCACTACATCCCACGACATCAGCAGCTATAAGTATAAAATTAACCAATAAGTAATAATGTAATAATCTATATTTCATGGCAACGTTTATCTAAATCATTTGAATCATTTTAATCATAATTACAAATTGTAAATAAATACTTAGTTTCTTTATGTAGTTTATTTTATGACTATTTTATAACCTAATATACCATCCTTTTATCATACTATATAATTAATGGTAACAACATTTTATAAATATGAAGGTATTTAATTGGTAAACTAGTAAATACACAAACAGCCTTTGGAAAAGAATCCAATTATAATAATACTGGAAGATTATTGATTGACCGTGTGTATAGATGAATGGAATATGGTCCGGGTGTGGTAAAGAAAAACTCAAATAGTAGATAATTATACTATTTTATTGAGCCAACGTTTCGCCCCACTATTATGTATATTACCATTTATTGTTCACCTAATTTACATACTTTTTTATTATGTTTACTTTACAAATTATTTTCGTTATTGTGGCATAACTGCCGTCCCCACTCCGTCCCTATCCCAACGGTCACTTTATTTTTGACTGCTGTCAAAACAGGTATGCATTCTGTCTCATCATTTGATTTGTGTGTTTTTTTTTTCTTTTTACATCTCTTTATTTGTATTTTCTTTAATATTTCTTCTCTTATCTATCTGTTACTATTACCCTTTTCATTTTCTATTTACAACCTTTAATTTTTCTTATTATATCTTACTTTTTTACATTTTATACCCCTGTTATTTTACACTTATGTTTTTTTCTCTCCTTTTTTTTTCCTTTTTTAACTATGTGTTTGTATCTTTTTTAGCCCTGACGAAGCCCTGCAACGTGGGGTGAAACGTTGGCTCAATAAAATAGTATAATTATCTACTATTTGAGTTTTTTTTTTACCGCACCTGGACCATATTCCATTCAATTATAATAATAATTTTTTAGTACACAATATATAATTAATTAATTAACTTATTTTTGGATAATGACCTTCAGCGATTATCCTGGCATCCCGAAAATCCCCATAGATACATAGCAGTATATAGTTTTCAGCTATGCAATCATAAATAGGGGTGATTTAACTTTCTTTTTTCTTCACGTACGCTATTTGACTATAAGGTTAGTGTAAAATTTGCACACGAGTCAACTAGTGTCTTGTGTAAGTTGAATTTAATGTCGAATTATTTTATTATTCGAATTCCATAAATTTTTTTTCGAGATTGATATGAGATCTAAATGACTAGTCGCCGGGTCAGGTTCGACTGATCTATGCCCTATTGTACTCTAGATATACTTTAATATTTCTCTATTCCTGGGCATAAAACTGTTTCTGGCTTCTGTGCACGTCCATTACATTAGGAGTCTGTTCACAACAGTTCTTAGAAGAAGAAATAAAGAAGATCGACAAATAAAAGGAAACGTCCAGAGATTAGATTAGAGAACAAACGATCTTCGAAAAATACCTTAATCAAAAATACACAACATTCACTCACAATAAAAAGTCCTATTTTAGCGTTCATTAGGGAGAAAAAAAAGGAACCACAACTTTGTACATGACAGAAATACAACAGTTTAATATTTAATATAACGAAGCTACAAAAATACGAATAAGATTGGTCAAGACTTTTTTCGATTCGTGCTCATGTACAACTTTTATTTTTTCTCCAGTAATTATTTCTTTATCAATTGTTTATTACTTATTACATTGATAAGTAGTTAGTTCAAATAATTAAAACTAAAGGTATTTTGAGAGGAAGAAAAGTTAGACCTTTTTATAAACATTAACCCTATGGATTTTTATATCATACTGTTTTTTTAATTTCAGGCGCTTTTTAAATATTGCTCGATTTAACTATCTCCTTATTTAAGTCTCCTTTTCCCGTTTTTGCTAATATTTCTAAAGTGATATAGGACCGTCGCTCCCCGGGGGTCTTACTCCTAGCCCCCCCCCCATCACCACCTGGGTGTGCAGCCTAGATCTAATTGTAACACCACCAGCAAAGCGGACCCTCCCCGCTCACCATTTTATTAATGCGCACTTTGCGCCATTGATCCTTCACATACAGTGAGTACCTATAGATAAAAGAAGGAGGCATAGCAACAGACACATTTGTTTACCATTCATATGATCATGTTATTCCTGACCACTAGTTTGGATTTAGAACATCTCATTCTATCATATATCGAGTGGTTGATGTCATATCTTCCACATTGGAGCGCGGTATGTACTGCACGGTAGTCTTCCTCGATGTTGAACAAGCTATTGATCGAGTCTGGCATCCAGGTCTGCTCTATAAACTTCGTCAATTCCTACCCCCAACATACTTCCTTATAATTCACCCCTACCTCACTGATAGAACCTTTAAAGTAAATCATAACCTAGCTTCTTCATCTCTCTTTTCTCAGTCCCCCGGTGTTCCTCAAGGTAGTATCTTAGGTCCCATTCTTTATACGGTTTACACAGCTGATATCCCAAACCCACCCTAACACAGTCCTAACAACATACGCTGATGACACATGTGTACTTTCTGTAAACAACGACCCAACTAATGCATCATAAACAATACTGGCACACATAAAATCTATTTAAGAATGGTGTAAAAACTGGAGAATCAAAATAAATCCTGACAAATCCCACCAGATTACCTTTACTCTCCTTCGTAAACCTCTGCCCTCCTGTCCTACAGTATCCTTTCTAAATACACCACTAATGCTTGTTGAAGAGATTCAATACTTAGGACTCCACCTTGACAAGAGACTTACTTGGAATCCACACACAGGACTGAAACGACAAGAAACTGCTCGTAGATTCCGATTGCTACAACACTTACTTGACAAACGCTCTGAACTTCCCATTCATTATAAACTATTAGTATACACTACAATAATCAGACCAATTTGGACATATGAAATTGAGCTCTGGGGCTCCACCAAACTATCAAATTCTTCCCACATCCTATCGTTACAATCCAAAATCCTACGTAAAATCCTTGATGCCCCTTATTACGTCACAAATAAACTCATTCATAAAGACCTTAACATCCCATTCGTTGCAGATTTGACCCAAAACAGATATGTGTCTTTTTATTCCAAACTCCTTAACCATCCTAACCCATTAATTCTTAATCTTAAGGCCCCGTCTTCTAATTTAAATTAATGCTTGAAGTAAAACTAATGGGTGGTTCCTTACCCAGATTTTCAAGTGTATATGAAACATACTACATATTTACCTATTGTATTATTTTGTACAGTTGTAAATTACATTAAATAAATAATTTAAAAAAAAACAAAACCATTCATATGTATTTCAAGCGGAGGGTACGAAAAAAAGGAGTCTTAGCGGGGCGGGTCGGGCGGGGAAAGCCATGGCGGGGCCATTTCTTATTGTTATGATCTCCTCTTGTAAGATTGTAACATGTCGTACATCGACGAACCAACTCACTATAATTATCCGTTTGAAAAGTCATATAAGTAAGGCTACAATGGAGGGTTTTTTTAACCGGCATTATTATTGTCCTAAATTATTTTTTCTCTATACTTTTATCAATTGGTTTGATTTATTAGATCTATTTCCTTTTAAAATAATATTTAAAAAAAATTAGTTTCAACTCTTTCGGTTTCCAAAATTTTGCCCGTTTCCATACGGTAACGCTAGGCTCATTGCTGTGAATTGTGTTTAATTTGTTGTTTGCTCGACATATATCTGCTACTATAACTTATTGAGCTAGGGCCGCCCGTAGCTCAGTGGTTAAGACACAGTCTTATCAATTTGATGTCTATTGGCGGTGCCGGTTCGAATCCGGCCTGGGGCGTTGACTTTTTTCATTGAGTGGCGGTCCCACAAAATGAAGAACTTTTGTTAGGCAGTATAGGACTCCAATGGGAGTCTTGGCCAAAAAAAAAACTTATTGAGCTGAATTAATCTATTCAAATATTAGATTTATTTTCCATCTGATTTGTGAAATTCATAAAAATAAATGTAATATATCCAGGTAAAAAAGGCGGGATAAAAATTGAAACATTCTTTTTTTAAATTTTCCATTTTCTATTTATATTTAAGACCTTAACATAACATTCGTTGCAGATTTAACCCAAAACAGATATGCGTCTTTTCATTCCAAACTCCTTAACCATCC
>NW_027112436.1:232585-236061 GCF_000696795.3 Halyomorpha halys | reverse complement strand
TTGTATTATTTTGTACAGTTGTAAATTACATTAAATAAATAATTTAAAAAAATATATTTATATTTAAAAAATAAATCACCTTTATTTATAAAAACTCATAATCTTAAAATTAAATACCTTTTCGTTGGTCTGATATAGAATATCTTAAAATAGGAAAAACATAAGCCGACATTACATGCATTACACATTGTGATTCCTCAGGAACTGCAATTCTCTCCTGCACATCTTTTCCTTTTCTTGCCTTCACTATAGATTATAAGATGGAGGGACCCATCTTATATTGTCCGACATTCTTGAAGTCAAAGCCTCGACTGATCTTGAAAGTTTTCCACTGCCCTTATTTCTGTTATATATTTAGCCAAATATGTTTTAACCAACTCTCTTATGTAATATAGCTGGTTAACATTGTATTTTTGGGCCAAAGTATAATAATTGTGTTGGAAAGCCACATCTAGAAGCCAAGTAAAAATTGGCCACTGCCATTTCTTCCCATGGATATTGATTCGGTAGAAAGCTATGTTTTGGTCTACTTGGTCAGTACCACCCATCAACTTGTTGTACAAGCTAATTCAAAAACATTAAGTCTTTTCTTTTGCCTTGGGCAATATCTTTTGATAAGTTTTAAAGGGAGGGGATGAGTAATAAAATTAACTAATAAAAATTACTTACACTTAAACTTGAGTTTGTTAAACCGTTTCTCGTCAATCTGCTTCTAGTTTAATATGTTATAACTGAAAGTATAAATAAAAGCTCCTTGAACGCCAGTAACAACGATGATTACAACTCTCTAGAGAAGACCTAATCAAATCGAACAGCCTAAAATTACATCATCACTTAGGAAAAACGTTTAACAATCTTTTGTTGAAAAGATTTTGAGCGAATTAGAACGTTACTATTATTTATACACTTGTCTGGAGAGATAGGTAGTATGGCGATCTCAGAATAACATGTAAACAATATTAGGTTTCACGTAAATGCAATAGACAGATGAACCTTACAGTTGATACTAGGTTAAAGAGAAAGTTTCATAGCACCTTAACATGCAATTGTTGACCCTAAAACACTTATGGCGATCTAGCCTATATATCTATAGCCTTGATATATATATATATTTTGGTTACCATGGCAATTTATAAAAATTCATTGTTTAATCCCAGCAAGAAAGGACAGAATCGCTTAAGAATTCAATTTTACTTTCTTGTCCATAATCATAATTTCTAAAATTATGATAATAATAGCGGAATACGTGCCATGTTGGTGTATTCTTACAAGATTCTTTAATTTGAATCCTTACATAATTTTATTCTTAACGTTTCGTTCGATTTTAAGGACTATCAGCGTGTTTATCGTTAAAACTAAAGTAAAAAAAATTATATGTTTTTGTTGGACGATGTATACGCTTACGGTGTGCCGGGTTGGAAAAAATAACGGTTATTTAATGATAAATCTTTTTAAAATTAGTTTTTCAACGAAAAGATACATTTTAATATATATTAAAAATATCTCCTTTCGTTGCATATTTCATGAGAGAATTACTTTATTCAAAAAAAGTTTTGCTGTATTGGGTTGCTAACTACACAGAACTTTTTTTTTTTATATCTTACAAAATATAGGTATAGTCAAATAAATATTATACGATATAACAATAGTATATCACTTTTTTTCTATACTTTATTTTTATTTATACTATATATTTTTTTTGTTAGTGACCTTTTTTCGTATTATTTTTTTCTTATCAGTTTTTTTTTTCATATTTTCTCTTCAAACCTAACATATTTTTTTCAATTTTCCTCCCTGTTACACATATACCAAGTCAGGGAACAGGCATTCTGACGCCCCAATAATTAGGTTTTCCACTTAAAAATGAAATATCAGGTAGTTGGAAATTAAGTCCGCCAGGCAAACTAAACACTATAAAAAACTAAACCATGGCCCACATCAAATCGTTCTGATCGCAGAGAGGAGTTAGTAATAGCAAGATCAAGAATAGGACATACAAATCTGACTCATTCCCATCTGATTAACAAGGAGCCACATCTTTCAGGAATGCCATTTTTATGCGAGAACAAATATATTATACATTATTTACTTGACTATGTAAATAATATACAATAATATACTTTTATTTTTTCTTCTTTCTATAAATTATTTTTATTTATACTAATTTATATATTATTTTTTATTAATACCCATCTTTCATGTAATGTTTTCTTATCCGTTTTCTTATATTTTCTCTTCCAACTCAATGTGTCTTTTCTCTTCTTTTGCTTCTTTAATATATATTTTTTTAAAAATTATTTATTTAATGTAATTTAAACTGTAAAAAATAATACAATAGGTAAATATGTAGTTTGTTTCATATACACTTGAAAATCTTGGGAAGGAACCACACATTGGTGGTAGTTCAAACGTTAATTTAAATTAGAAGGTCCCGTGGCCATCTTCTTTTCAGACGCCTCGGAGGATTATCAGGGATTGTTAAGGATTTTTTTTTTATTTTATTTATTTATTGATATTTACAACTGTTTAAAAAAATACAACCAGTAAATTTGATCATAATGACATAATGATATGATACAGGATGTAGAGAAACTACCCAGCAGTAGAAATCTAAAAACAGTTTACAATATAAGGTCACGAGGCCATCTTCTTTTCAGGCGCCTCGGAGGATTGCCAGGAATAGAAGAGGAAGCAAGGTTAGAAACGAGTAGGAGTTTATTATGGAAGGAATAATATCGGGTTCGGTCTAGATCGGTTTCATAAGGAACATTTAAGTCTTTATAGATGGTTTTATTAGTAACAAAATAAGGAGTATTTAGGATTTTACGAAGGATTTTGGATTGTAAAGATTGGATACGAGAGGATGAAAGTATTCTTTAATATAAATAGAACAAAACCAAAATACAAAATAAATATAATTAAAGAAGAACTGAAGGAGGTTACTTGTTGAACTATATTACCAAAAGAAGTTACACTCACATTCGCTAAGACTTACCCAGCTTTATTACTATATACGCAATAAAGTCAATAAATAAAGTTATCATCCTCAATTTGAGGACTCCCATGAGACTAGATACCTCGACATGGCAGAGATATATCCTGGACAAGCGACTGCCAATTCAGTTAGGACAGAGCGGACAGAGCGCAGCACTGACCATAACGCAATTACAACTTGAGCCTTCCAGACAGCCAAGTAATTTTTGCTTGGGCTGGATCCTAGGCGCCTCTTTCCAGCAGTTCCTCTAGAGTGGATGGGTGGAATGAACAATTGCATACTAATTTTATGCATTTACATATTATATATAAGTTATATATTGTCTTTCATATTATCATAACGAAACTATTTCCTACTGTATATTTCTATCTAATACCAGTTCGGCCTGGGCCCTGTTTTATAATAAAGTACGAACTAATACTATTAGTCTTGTCGATTTAATTTGAAACAATTACACTGACTTGTACTTTATTATTTTTTA
>NW_027112436.1:221278-224248 GCF_000696795.3 Halyomorpha halys | reverse complement strand
GAGAATAAGACTAACACATAGATTAAAAGGAAAATATAATAAAAAACAATGATAAAAATAATAATTCTTAAGAAAAGATGAAAAGAAAAGTTAGTTCGAAAAACAATGTAAGTAATGGATTTAATAAAATAAATAATTGACATCTGTGGAAAAAAAGCGAACCATTTCATATCGCAACAGGGCTTAGATAGAGAGACGGGTTGCCTCTGTTTAATGCGGTACTGGACATGATCATGAAGGAGTTATGAAAAATCAATAATTCAGGTGCAATCCTAGGGACTAAGAACAATAACGTCAAAATTAAATACCTCGCATACGAGGACGACCTTGTCCGAGAATGAAGAGGCGATTTCCCAAATAAACACCTTCTCGGAAATAGTAAGGAAAACAGACTTACAATTATCTTTTGAGAACTGATGAACAAAGACGCAGGTTTTAAGAAGAAAACGGTTGAAACCAAACACGGAAGAATTAAAGTGAATCAGAAATTTAAGTGCCTTGTAAAAATATGTAGGAATGGGTCGGAGAGAGAAGGGTTTAATGGAAAAATTAAACTTTGCCTCCAGTAAATTTTATATCAGGAAGAACTTATCTACTAAAGCTAAGATACGACATTATAAGACCAAAATCATCAAGCCGATATTCTATGGAACGGAAACCTCGTGTCTTCCCTACCTAGAAGGGCATCTGAAAATAAAAAGAAGAATTCTAAGAAGGATCTACACACCTAAGAGAACACCTGATGGATACAGGTTGAGGTTGAGTCAAGAAATAAATAAGTGTGGCTGACGGACCGAGATTGTTTAGATAGAGATACAGGACGCTCAAGGGAGTGAAGATTCTTGCGGGATAGAAGCTCTCCAAAAAGGGTCTTGCGTGGTCTAAAGAGAGAAAACGTAGACACGCAGAGCTCATGAGGAACATATGGAGAAAGAGTAAGCATTTGAAGAAGAAGAATTATATTTATGATATGCGCGTGGTCTTCAAGGTCTTTTCGTGAAAAAAACTGTTAATTTTAATATTATCCTTTCGAAGAATGGTGCCAAAACTGGAGAATTAAAATTAATTCTAATAAATCCCACCAAATCACATTTACCCTTCGTCGTAAACCTCCGTCTTGCCCTACAGAATCTTTTAATAATATCCCACTTATTTCTGTTGAACAGATCCGTTACTTAGGACTAAATCTGGACAAACGACTGACATGGAATCCTCGCACAAGACTGAAAAGACAGGAAACTGCTCGTCGATTCCGACTATTACAACATTTACTAGACAAACGGTCCAAACTTCCAATCCATTACAAAAGACTGATCTACATGACTATTATAAGGCCTATTTGGACATACGGTGTTGAGCTATGGGGCTCCACTAAACCATCTAATTCCTCTCGAATCCAATCCTTACAGTCCAAAATCCTTCGTAAAATCCTTAATGCTCCTTACTTTGTCACAAATCAAATTATCCATCAGGACCAATGTTTACATCTAATGTCCCCAATGTTGCCGATTTGGCCAGAACCAGATACCAATCCTTCCATAATAAACTTCTCAACCACCCAAACCAACTCGTTTCTAACCTGGCTTCTCCTTGACAACCTGATAATCCTCCTAGGCGTCTGAAAAGAAGATGGCCTTGAGATCTTCTCCTTTAGAAATGTTTTTGGAGTTCTATGAATGAGTAGATTCTCCACATGTTTTTATCATGTCATAATATCACTTACAGCAAATTTACTTGATGTGTATATATGTATACAGTTGTAAATATCAATAAATAAATTATTGATTAAAAAAAAAAAGTTTGCCCATGGCCGAAAAAAAAGATCCTTGAGGATGGCCGAATTGGCCGAAACGTTGGACTATTAAAGACATAGTGAAGAGTGTTGATAATTAACCTGGCTACTAATTAATTTATTAAAACAATAAATACCAGTCTCAAGAAGTTGAAAACATTACGTTAAAATCATATGTTAATTATTAGGTAAGTTACTAAATCTTATGCGAGAAAACTGTCAACTAAAGATAATTACCTCACGATTCCTTATTAATTACAATTACGAGATAACTAATATTCCCTATTAAGGTGTTATGAAACTTAATTACACTTGATAGCCATTAGTTTCAGAAATTAATTTCGCAGAGAAACGGCGTACGATATATCATAAACACAATACGGTGCCCTAGCAAGGTCTACGGTAATTGGAAATAGGCTAACGAGGTTGTCAAAGTTGTCTCCTAGCAACCGCGCTCTCTTCAAAGTATCCTCAATCAAATAATTTTAGCAACTACCACAAATCTATAATTGCTTAGGAAGAAGATACTTGTCCGTGAGACGTACATATGTCTCTCAGCACTAAAATTAAAGCTAATTTCATGTACTAAGATGTAGTCTTTGTAAGAGAAGTAGTTTTCATGATAGTTGCTAAAATAAATTGATTTGTAGTTTGTCGGACATAATTTCACATGCTAAATTCATATTTTTTTGCAGATATCATAAAAACTACTACTCCTACGAAGATAAATTTTATACACTGTTTTACAGTGCATTGCACTATCTTTAATTTAATTTCTTGCAAATATATGTACGTTCAATAGTTCCTGAGAAACTATTAGTTTTTCTTAAACCACAAGATTTCTCCAAACAACTACAAATCATCATCTTAATTTATTTTTGCAAATATGGAAACTATTACTGCTAAGAAGACAAGTGTCATAAACTGCTCTATAGTGCATTAAATTAGCCTTAATTTGAGTGTTAATAGACATCTGTGCGTCAAATTGTCCCTGAGATAAAGATTTCCCCACAATAAATTCACTAAATCTTGATTTAATCCAATATCCATCCATAAAGACGTAAATGTTCCTTATGTAACCGATCTAACCTGAACCCGATATTATTCCTTCCATAATAAACTCCCTAACCACCCAAACCCACTAGTTTCTAACCTTGCTTCCTCTTCCATTCCTGGCA
>NW_027112436.1:218838-221228 GCF_000696795.3 Halyomorpha halys | reverse complement strand
TATCATTATGTCATTATGATCAAATTTACTGGTTGTATTTTTTTATACAGTTGTAAATATCAATAAATAAATATTTAAAAAAAATCTTGATTTAAAAATACATATCGGGAACTATTGATTATAAACAGCTCTACCAGGGCTCATGTATAAGTAAATTTGTTCTTCTTTAAATGGTGTTCCACTAGGTTTTTTTTTTTGTTTTAGTAAGTTTCAAAGATATGGAGCTGCAAATGAAAAAGATTGTTTTTTTAACTTTTCGAAACATTTTGTATTCCTCTAACTATACTTTACAGACTCGTCAATTTTGTCAAGTTATCATTGATAATTTTCATTAAAGGAATCGAACATTAGATGACTGACATTTTTAAATTTGGCTCTTTTACTAATAACATATATAGTTAATTTCTTAATGATCTTTTACTGGAGGAGTCTCGAGTAAAGGGGAATTAAAATAGAATATGAACATAATTTAAAGTTTGGATTATATAATAATAATAAATTGGGAAGTTATATGGATAATATGAAAGACAAAATTGACTTTAAAGATAAAATAAATGTTGTTTATAAAGTAAATTGCCAGAATTGTGAAGGTTTATACATTGGGAATCTAAAAAATTAAAAACAAGAAGTGATCAACATAAGATCAATTGTAAAAATATAAAAAAACATCAATATTACAGCATTGGCACAACATAGTATTAAATATAAACATAAATTTGATTTCAATAAGCCAGAAATATTAGATATAGTTAAGAATAGTAGGAATAGAAAAATAATAGAATCAGTACATATTACAAAAAACATTGACAAAAAATCAATTATAAAACAGACACAAAAACTTTAGGCACACATTATATGGATATTATAAATTAATTTTAGTTTTTATGTGGTTTTATTTAACCTAGAATCAATTTAGTCATTTTTGTCTGTTATTGTATAAAAAAATTGTTTATAATTATAAAAGAAAATAGTTTTATATAATAAAGAGAAAGTAATGGTTTTTGAAAAATTGTTAATTTTAGTTTAATTGTTCATCTTTGTGGTAATAGAAGTAGGAGATAAGTGTTTATAGTCTATATGATTGTTATCATAATGGAAGATAACCTTCAGGAAGCTAATTATTCTCCTAAAAATGTATGACTAAATAGTAAATAAGTTTTTATTCATTAAATGACAATAGTATTATTAAATATTAGCAAGAATGACAATATAGGAGATAATTATATGTTATATATAGGATATTTTATCAGGTAAATAGTTTATAAATAGTTTTGAAGTCAATCTGATATATTAGTGGTGTTGTAAGCGCATGTTATTTAGCATTTAGGCATTATAGGTTTTTGTTGAATTTGATTTTATAGCAGCCTGAAGATGGGGGATATTTCCCGAAACGTTGTTGATTATTTGAAATAAATTAATGCAGTTGAAAAAGGAAGAATTGTGTCATTCACCAAATCCAGTTTAATAGTTAATTTCAAATTGTAAAAAATAATGCCAAAAAAAAATTAAATGTCTCTATTGTTAAATTGAAAAAAAAATTATTGTGGCATAACTGCCGTCCCCACTCCTCCCAATACCAACGGTCACTTTTGTTTTGACTACCATCAAAACAGGTATGCATTCTGTCTCATCATTTGATTTGTATTTTTTTTCTTTTTTCATCTCTTTTTTTGTACTTTCTTTAATATTTCTTCTCTTATCTATCTGTTACTATTACCCTTTTCATTTACTAATTACAACCTTTAATTTGTCTTATTATATCTTACTTTTTTACATTTTATACACCTGTTATATTACACTTATGTTTTTTCTCTTTTTTTTCCTTTTGTAACTATGTGTTTGTATCTTTTTTAGCCCTGACGAAGCCCTGCAACGTGGTGCGAAACTTTGGCTCAATAAAATAGTATAATTCTACTATTTGAGTATTTTTGACCGCACCCGGACCATATTCCATTCATCTGTACACACGGTCAATCAATAATCTTCCAGTACGAAAAAAATTAATTTATAAATGTTTATTTTACAATTGAATAAATAAATAGTTATTGCATATCAGAGATATTAGTGAAATTATTGCAATTAATCTCTGTAAGAGCTTTGTGAGATTGCCTTGTTATTAGATCTAGAGCTGGAAGGATTGCAATGGCTGGGCGGTGACAGAGATCGCCTGCAAGTTCTGTCTTCGTGGTGTCAGTCTGATTTATTGCCTCTCCTCCCAGAAATCAGAGCTCAATAAAGTTCTTTATTTATCGCTAAGGATAAAGGAAGATATACTCACTTTTTTCAGTTGCAGGTTTAATATTTTTGTTATTTTATGTAAGGATTTTATTGTGTAAATTCCTTCCTATATTTTATTTCATCGACATTTCAGGACTCTTTTTTTTTTTTTT
>NW_027112436.1:214014-218647 GCF_000696795.3 Halyomorpha halys | reverse complement strand
CTTCTTTTCAGGCGCCTCGGAGGATTGCCAGGAATGGAAGAGGAAGCAAGGTTAGAAACTAGTGGGTTTGGGTGGTTAGGGAGTTTATCATGGAAGGAATAATATCGGGTTCCGACTAGATCGGTTACATAAGGAACATTTAGGTCTTTATGGATTGTTTTATTAGTAACAAAATTAAGGAGAATTGAGGATTTTACGAAGGATTTTGGATTGTAAAGATTGGATACGAGAGGAATTTTTTTTAACGAAGGTTTAGTGGAGCCCCAAACCTTAACTCCGTATGTCCAGATGGGCCTTATTATTGTCATGTAGATCAGTCTTTCAACTCAGTGTAATGTGTTGGAAGTTTAGACCGTTTGTCTAGTAAGTGCTGTAATAGTCGGAATCTGCATACACTTTCCTGTCTTTTCAGTCTTGTGTGAGGATTCCAGGTTAGTCGTTTGTCAAGATGTAGTCCAAGATAACGAATCTGTTTTACAGGGGTAAGAGCCATATTATTAAAGTATACTGTAGGGCAGTCGGCAGGTTTCCGACGAACAGTAAATGTGATTTGATGGGATTTGTTGGGATTTATTTTTATCCTCCATTCTTCGAGGATTGTGATATGGGACTGGAGAGTTTGGGTCTGGGGAGTCACACATGTGTCATCAGCATATGTGGTAAGGACACTGTTAGGAGCTGTTAGGATGTCAGCTGTATAGACGGTGTAGAGGATGGGACCGAGAATACTACCTTGAGAAACACCAGTGGATTGAAAATAGAGGGATGAATAGGAACTATTGTGGTTTACTTGGAATAATCTATTAGTAAGAAAGGAACGGATGATGAGAAAATATGTAGGAGGTAAGAATTTACGGAGTTAAGATTCATCTTTAGAGTAATTATGTAACAATATAAATATATTGCACACTCAGTTCAGGGTAAAACATTTAAAAACTCAGAGCCAGATTATTTCAACATGAATATAACTGCAAAATACAAAAGTAACAAAAATTAAAAAAACAAAACACAAGTTTAGTTCTAGAAATAATAAGATTTTAAAAAATGGAAAAAAAGCTAAAAAGGAAGCTATCTATATAACAAAATACTGTTAATTTCAAAACTGGCACAAATAATATAAATATAAATTATGCAGATATCGTAAATAAAATAGGTATCCGTTAATCTAGTTTCTTCCAATTTACAATTACAAAAGACAAACATAGACCCGATTCCTACAGACCTATTAGTCTTCTTCCAGTATGCTCCAACATTTTGGAAAAATTATTACGTGAAAGTATTATAAACATACTAAACATATTACCCGACCACCAATTTCGATTCCACACATTCCACAACACAACAACTACACAGTGACACAGACTTCAATTCCTCTGCTTTTGAACTAAAACAATACGCTTGTGGATCATTTTTTGATGTAACTCAGGCGTTTGATAGGGTATGGCATCAAGTTCTTCTTTTTAAACTTAAGCCAATTCTCCCAAGCCCTCTACTATTGACCCATGGCCGTTTCTTTTTTGTCCAACAAAGCTCAGTGAACTCATCAATGAAACCAATATTTGCAGGTGTCCCTCAAGGTTCCACTGGCTCCACTTCTTCACCTCATATTGACAAAGGACTTACCGACAATCGACAACATACTAACTGCGACATATGCAGACGACACTGCTATCATTTTGAGAAACACAGACCCTTTACAGGCCAAACTAACACTACAACATAGTCTAAACGATATACAGACATGTTACACACGATGGAAAATTAAGACTAATCACAAGTCACAACATGTCACATTTACTCTACGACGCAAAACATGCCCTCCAGTTTACATCAATAATCACTCTATATTAAAAACAAACACAATAACTAATTTAGGACTTATCTATGACAGAAGGTTGAAGCCCACACGTCAAGACGAAACGTAAAACGCTAAATTTCTGACTGAGACAATTATATTCTGTACTACACAGACGTTATAAATTATCGCACAGACAGAAACTTAACGTATACAATTACTTACCAAAACCCACATGGACTTACGCTTGCAAAATTTATGGAGCTGCTAAAAAGAGCTAGATTCAGAAAATACAAACTTTTCAATCACAATTTTTAAGACTGGCAACGAACTCACCACTCTACGTTTCAAACGAGACCATTCAAACTGACGCATTCCGGCTGTAATGGACCACATTCATATGACTTGCAAACGGTTTCACAAAACGCTACATGGACATTTCAATAAATTTATGTGACAGATGGCAGCACATGACATTCCTGACGTAACTCGGCGTAGGCTGAAAAGGTAATAAAAATGTAATCAAATAATTTACTTACCGTCAGGAGGATGCACCTCTGGGTGGCTATCTCCCTCACGCCATGACTGGATAGAACATCTCATTTGCTGGTAGTAAAGTACATTTACAGGTGCAAATAAAAAAAAATGAAAGATAAAAAAAAATAACAATAGTAATAAAAAAGTATGAAAACAAATTTATAATAATGTCAAACCAGGGAAGATCTATGAAGAGGCCAATTCAAAATAACTGTAGCAGTGGAGAGAAATTAAATAGTCTAAGGTAAGGTTATTAGTCCAGTCTGATGGTGGGAATGAAAGATAATATAATTAGATAGATCGTCCTGAAGATAGGGGAAGCGCCCCGAAACGTCAATGAAGGAACAATATGTCTGTTGTGGGAAAATGTAGTAAGGATTTTATACATTAAAAACTTAAATGGAATTAAATGGAAGAAACTGAAAATTTGTTTACCTAAATAAAACATAAAATATATATAAACAAATTAGCATTAATTTAAATGTAAAATATAGCGTTTCAGAAATAAAACGCATATACAAAATAATCAAATATAGGAACTTGATTAGTGCTCCTTTGAGTCTAAATATCCCAGTCCCTTAATATGGTATGTGTTTGTCTGTATGTGGTGAGTCCAGCACAAAAAAGAAAAGTCGTAGAAAATTATATTAATTTGGCTGACATATGGATGAGATGTGATAACATTTCTTTTTTTTTTTGTATACCATCGATCCAACGGAAGTACCATTTTCAATTAATTATGGAATGAATTTTCTTCTAAACGACTATAACGATTTTGATTAAACTCAGGAGGTCAATGCTAAAATAAATGTTATTTAATATAAGCTAGGTACCAATCTCATTAAAATAATCAAACATAATTTAAATGTCGAATTTTCTGAAAATCTTTTAATGTGTAACTTTGGTTTTGTTGATTTGAAAAAAATAAAAAGTTCTTATTGTAAATGAATATAAATTTTGTCCCACCCGAGTATGTATTTTAATAAAATATAATTCTCAAAATTCCATATAAACCTTTCCAACCATCTTAATCCTTTGGTTCAAACCTTATCTAGTTCCACCCATTCCTACAGCCCACCTGGAAGGTTGAAACGGCAGTGGCCAAGAGACTTATTAAAATGAAAATGGACAATTGGAGTTCCAGCAATAGTCAGATTCTCCACTCAAATTTAGTGTTTTCGACTTTAGCGCACTTGCTCAGCCTCCAGTGGCTCATTACCAGTGATGCGGCGAGAGGGATGCGCTGGGATCTTTTGAGCTCTGTTCTACCCCTCACACGTGGGGGATAGAGTGGGCTCAGGGATTCTCAGGTCGATTGTGTAAATATTGTATATATTTTATCATTATGTTATTTTATTTATTTATTTTTCATACAGATAGTTTGATTATGTTCATCTTGTTTATTCTTTTGTTTGTATATATTTTCAGAGTGTTTTTTTTTTTTTTTTAATTTATTTATTATTTTTATTTTGTTTTTTATTTTAGTATGTATGAGATCATTCATCACCATTACCTATTGCCCTCAAATGTGTGGCAGATTGTAATATCTATCAATAATTATATCTATAAAAAAAAAAAAAATATAGCGTAGTTTTTAAAATATAAGTATTTAAAAAAATCTTTAATATTTTTTATTTATGAATAATTGTCGGTATAATTTCAAATTAAGAAAAAGATGGTCAAGGTTGAAGTCAAAAGAGAAACAAAAATAGATTTTAGGAAGATAGTCCGAGTGGTGGTCAATAAGGTATAAAAATAGTGATAGAAAACTATTTATTGTAAACTAACGTTTCGGCCCACTTTGCAGGGCTACTCAGGGCTGTCAGATTGAACCATAGGTGTAAATTGAGTTGACAGTTGACATCTCTGTTTCAATCTGACAGCCCTGACGAAGTCCTGCAAAGTGGGGCGAAAGGATGATGAACAATAAATTGTTTACCATTTTGATACCTTTATTGACTGCCACCCTACAATCTACTTCATACGGTCGATCTTCTTCCAATAAGATACAAAATAGTTAGCAACTATTTATTTCCGACGTTTCACCCCTCTTTCTAGAACGTCATCATGGCTGTTCAAGTTGATAGCTTTAGGTCTAAACTTAAGTATGTAAAGCTATCTACGTGATAGCGAAACGTCGGAAAGTAGTTGCTAACCATCTTCTTCATAATTTAATATTTTATATTTTGACATTTATTATTAGTAACACGTAAAATCCTTGATGCTCCTTATTACGTCACAAATAAACTCATTCATAAAGACCTTAACATCCCATTCGTTGCAGATTTGACCCAAAACAGA
>NW_027112436.1:203125-213964 GCF_000696795.3 Halyomorpha halys | reverse complement strand
GCGTTTGTCAAGTAAGTGTTGTAGCAATCGGAATCTACGAGCAGTTTCTTGTCGTTTCAGTCTTGTGTGTGGATTCCAAGTAAGCCTCTTGTCAAGATGGAGTCCTAAGTATCGAATCTGTACAACAGGCGTTAGTGGAGTATTTACGCCTCGGATGATTATCAGGGATTGTTAAAGATGAAAGATAAAGAATTAATGGATAAGGAGTTTGGAGTTTTCGAATGTATTGTAGGAAATGTATTTTGCTAACTAATTATTAAACACTAAAATAATTGAGGTGATTTCATTTTATTCATTGTGCTTTTGACGATGAAATTTAAATTGCGACGATGGATAATAATTGGTAATAAAATTGTGAACTGCTTTTGTTTATTAGTTTTCTTTGATTTTCCTGACAGTTTACTCGGAATCGTTGAAAACCGTCGAAAAATTGTTTGTTTTTTTCTTTTTTTTATTCAACGACATTTACAACTGTATTTACATAAAAATGCATCCAGTTAATTTGATGTAAGATCATAATGAAGTGATATAAGCATGTAGAAAAACTACCTAATGGTCGCACTTTAATATTTTTATATTAGAAGGTCTCGATGCTTTCTTCTTTTCAGGCACCTCGGAGGATAGTCAGGAGAAACTAATGGGTTTGGCTGGTTAGGGAGTTTATAATGGGAGGATTGATATCTGTTTCGGGCTAAAACAGTTACAGATGGAACATTAAAGGCTTTATAGATTATTTTATTAGTGAGAAATTATGGACCATTAGGGATAAAAATAAATCCAGCTAATTTGATGTAAGATCATAATGAAGTGATACAAGCATGTAGAAAATTTACCTAATGGTCGCAGTTTAATATTTTTATATTAGAAGGTCTCGAAGCTTTCTTCTTTTCAGGCACCACGGAGGATAGTCAGGAGTAGAAACCGAAACCAGGTTAGAAACTAATGAGTTTGGTTGGTTAGGGAGTTTATAATGGAAGGATTGATATCTGTTTCGGGCTAAATCAATTACATATGTAACATTAAAGTCTTTATGGATGATTTTATTAGTGACAAAATTAAGGAACATTAGGGATTAATTTGATGTAAGATCATAATGAAGTTATGAAGTGATACAGGCGTGTAGAAAAACTACCTAATTGTCGCACTTTAATATTTTTATATTAGAAGGTCTCGAAGCTTTCTTCTTTTCAGGCACCTCGGAGGATAGTCAGGAATAGAAACCGAAACCAGGTTAGAAACTAATGGGTTTGGGTGGTTAGAGAGTATTTATTGAAAGGATTGATATATGGTTCAGGCTAGATCTGTTACAAATGGAACATTTAGATCTTCATAGATGATTTTATTAAGAATTATAGATTGTAAGGATGCGATACTAAATGAATTCAAAGGTTTAGTGGAGCCCCAAAGCTGAACATGTCCAGATTGTCCTTATTCTAGTCACATAGATCAATAATATATAAGTCTTTTAAGTCTTTTGTAATGGATTAGAAGTTTGTCACGCATAGATGGGAAAAAGTTAGCATTAGTTGAAACTATTAACTAAAGTTGCCATGGATACGACCCTTATTCATGAATGAACCATTGATAAATAAATATCGTTTCCATGACAATGTTAGCTATTAGTTTCATAGTTACCCAACTCTGTTGTCTAGTAAGTGCTATAATAATAAGAATCGGCGTGCAGTTTCCTGTCTTCTCAGGAACACACAAGATGTGAGGATTCCATGCTATTCGATTTTCCAGATACAGTCCAAGGTAGCGGATGTGTTCGACTATAGTAAGGGGAGCATTATTTAAGGATACTGTAAGGCAGTCGGTAGATTAATGACGGAGGGTAAAGGTGATTTGATGGGATGTATACGGATTGATGTAATATTCCAATTACGAACCCATTCTTCGAGAGTTGTAATCTGTGATTAGAGAGTTTGGGATTCAATTAAAGGATTATTTATTATTAACTGTCACATGTATCTTCGGCAAATGTGAGGATAATGTAAGGTTTGGTATTTACAGTGTAGAGGGTGGAAATGAGAATAATACTTTGAGTAACACAAGCAGACTGACAGAAGAGGAACCACTATTAGTACATGAGCCCATGATGAGAAAAAATGCAGTAATCTCACCCCAATTTTTGATTACATTAATGAAAACTATCTATAATTACTAGCGAAAATTGATGAGTCTACCGAGTATAGGTAGGGAGAATAAAAAATTGCGGCTGTTTCAAAGCAATAAAAAAAATAATTTTTCATTCGCAGCTCTATATCTTAAAAAGTAGCAACAACACAAGAAAAGCTAAGAGAATGTCATTTTAATAATAGTAAATTTTCTAAAATATGAGCCCTAATAGAGTTATTTACGTTGAATATTTTTCGAGATATAGCTTTTTAACCTTTCAGAAAAATGTTGTATGAGAGGTACTAATAGATCAGTAGTTAGTGAATTTATTTAGAAAAATTTATATCTCAAAAACTATTTTACATACAGATGTCTATTAGCACTCAAATTACAGCTAGTTTAATGAGCTATAAGTAGTTTATCTTCGTAGGAGTTATAGTTTACATGAAAATTGCTAAAATTAATTGATTTATAGTTTTTCGGACAAATTTTCATTTGCAAAATTTATATTCATGTGTGAATATCATAAAAACTACTACCCCTACGAAGATAACTGTCATAAACTACTTTATAGTAAGTTAAATTTCCTTTATTTAGAGTGTTGGCAGACAAATGTGCGTCTTGTGGATCTAGAGAAATATTTTCTCAAAAGTCCAACATTTTATACGAACAACTAGAAATTAACATTTTGTGAATTTATTTTGTCAAATATCATAAAAATTACTACTCCTACAAAGATAAACATAATTGACTATTTTGTAGTCAATTTAACTAGCTTTAATTTGAGCGATGGCAGACATCTGTACATCCAATTGTTTCTGAAATGAAGTTTTCCATAAATCAAACTTATTGTCCGAACAACTATAAATCAATTTAGTTTAGCAAATATCATGAAAAATGCTATTCCTACGAAGGTAAAGTTCATAAACCTCTTTATAGTCCATTAAACTAGCTTTAATATGAGTGCTAATAAACATCTGTAGGTCACATAGTTCCTGAGATATTGATTTCTCAACATAAATTAACTTACTACTTATCTTTCAGTAGATTTTTAAGAAATTTTGCTTTTTAAAAAGCTATATCTCTAGAACTATTGGACGTAAATAGCTCTTTTAGGGCTAATATTTCAGCACATTTACTCTTCTTTAAAAAACGTTCTCTTTGATTTTCTAGTGTTGTTGTTAGTTTTTAAAATATAGAGCTCCGAATGAAAAATTAATGTTTTTTTTAAGGTTTTGAAACAACCCCCATTTTTTAATCCCCCTACCTATACTTGGTAGACTCATAAATTTTGACTAGTAATTATACCTAGTTTTCATTAAAGTAATAAAAAAATGGGGTGATAGGAATGGATAATGAAGTATGTAGGAGGTAGGATTAACGGGTTGTATAGCAGAACCGGGCGCCATATCAGACTTCATCAAAATCCTGAGTTTGTAGTGTTTGCTGGAATTATTTATTATTATTATATTATTATATGGCTTGTAAAATACAATTTGGTGATGTGGTAGGAACAGAGACCGTCTTGTTCACTAACACACAACATTGTCTCTAATAAAATAAAAAATAATAATAAATACAATTAGTTAGAACTAATTTATTCCTATCACATTTGATCAAATCTCCTACAATTTCACTATTAACAGTAAGAAAGTCTGAAAGGTAAAGCTTGAACAATATTTATAGCCATTGCTTAGATGAGAACTGTCGGAAAAGTCAGAACCAACTGTGTAGTTGGCAACTGTGGCCACATGTGTTGCTGAGGAGTTGCTCAAAGAAAACTTCTAAATTGCAGTTGTATTAAACTGTCGTGACCAGTGAAAATGGCTGATCCCAAAGATAAAATTCACTCCAGTAAATGCCTTTTATTTTTAAAACTCCTTCATATTCATATTATTTTTTTTCATTCTCTGCTTCAGAAGCAATTTATAATATGAAGGATATTTTATTAAAATGTGGATAATGAGTTGCGAGAAAAAGAAAAAAAACAAGAGATTAATGGAAAATATTATTCAAAGAGGAAGACCGCAACTTTAAAATTCAAGATGCATTCGAGGGAAAGATGATGGAATTTCTCATCGAGCACAAATAGCCTATTCTGAAGGCGGGGGTTTCTTGAATTAAATATTAACATTTTTCATTGTAATTTAAAATTTCTAAAAAGTTTTTTTTTTTCGTATTCGCACCTTTTATTAATCCTGGAATGATAAACACTTTCATCAATAAATTTAATTGAATTCTATCGTCACTTAACTATGCAATAAAAAAAGTTTTTTGAAGATTCGCCGGCTCAGGTAGAAATATTTTTGTGATATTAAAAAAAAAACCTAATACTGAGAAGAAATTTTTGAGACGAAAATTATGATCAAAAAATTTTTATTATAGATTCATAACTGCATGAGTTTGCATTAAGTTGTAGCAACATCATTTAAGTGTTTGTTTCGTTTTAAGCCCTGAAAAGTGCTGCTAAAGTGGCAGCTCACTAAATAATTTTATGAATATTTAAATTCCTTTCTTTGATCTCACCCGGAATCTAATAATAACCCTTTAGTTGCATTCTAAACTTCCAATCTCATATTACCATCCTCGATGAATGGTATCGCAATTGGAGGATTACAATAAATCCCATCAAATCATCTTTACCCTTCTTCGTCCACACACACGACTGAAACAACAAGAAACTACTCGTAGATTCCGATCGCTACAACACTTACTTGACAAACGCTCTAAACTTCCCATTCACTACAAAAAATTAGTATACACTACACATCAGACCAATTTGGACATATGGAATTGAGCTCTGGGGCTCCACCAAACCATCAAATTCTTCCCATATCCAATCATTACAATCCAAAATCCTACATTAAATCCTTGATGCTCCTTATTACGTCACAAATAAACTCATTCATAAAGACCTTAACATCCCATTCGTTGCAGATTTGACCCAAAACAGATATGCCACTTTTCATTTCAAACTCCTTAACCATCCTAACCCATTAATTCTTAATCTTTCATCCTTAACAATCCCTGATAATCCTCCGAGGCGTCTGAAAAGAAGATGGCCACGGGACCTTCTAGTTTAAATTAATGTTTGAAGTACCAACAATGGGTAGTTCCTTCCCAAGATTTTCAAGTGTATATGAAACATACTACATATTTACCTATTTTATTATTTTGTACAGTTGTAAATTACAATAAATAAATAATAAAAAAAAAATTATTAGTAACAATGAAAACTATTTTTTAAAGCTATTTCAGGGGAAATTTCTTTAAATATTCGTTACTTAAGCCCTGTGAAACTATATCAATGTGGATTCGCCCTACCTAATATTAAAAACCATTAAATTTAACTTTGACATAGCGAGTTTGATCAGAATCGTTTTCGAGAAATTCGAAAAAATGTATGATATTAATTCGATAAAGAGTAACTTCCTATCAATTTAATCGAAAAAGTTCTTTGCAAGGGTCAAGCATATTCCCGCCTTAAATATATAATTTCAGTTTGCTAGATTGTTCACACACAGGCCATTTTGAGAGATTAGATTATTAAGACTCAGGGGAACTTAAAAGGTGTATTTCCTTTCAAAAACCTCATTTCTAAAGTTTTTCACGATCGCAATACTTTTTCTCACTATATATTCCAAACATAGGTAATTTAAAGTACAAAAATAAGTATACATTAACATTAAAATGGATTTAGTGAATGACACAATTTCTTCCTTATTAAACTATAATAGTTTATTTCATATCATACAGCAACGTTTCGGGAGATTTCCCCCATCTTCAGGCTGTTGATGACAAAAACCTATATATGACATATAATTTTCTCCTATTTGTCATACTTGCTAATATATTATAATATTATTGTCATTTATTGAGTAAAAATTTTCTAATAGTCATACATTATAGGAGAATAATTACCTTTCTGAAGTATATAACAATAATGGAAACACAAAACATTTATCATGTTTTGTATCATGCATATAAAAAATTTATTCCAATGGAAAAGAAATTATTCATTGTTTATAGTAGTATATAGTATATAGTAGTATTGTAGTTCTTCAAACTAATAGTTAATATTGCCATGGATACGGTAATTGTTTATCAATGGTTGATTCATGAATAAGGTTCATATTCATGGCTACATTAGCTATTAGTTATAACTAAAGCTACTTTTTCGATTAAATTGAAAGACTGGAAGTGGCTCTTTATCGAATTATTTTTAACATCCTTTCGATTTTTTCGAAAACGATTGTGATTAAACTCGCTATGTAAAAATAAAATTTAATGTTCTTGAATATTAGGTAGGTCGAATTGACATTGGATTGGTTTAATAGGGCTAAAGTAACGAATATATTTTTTAATAATCCTTAAAATACATTTTAAAGAAATAAACAGTTTTCATTATTACTAATAATAAATGTGAAGATAAATAATATTAAATAATGAAGAAGATGATGAGGGTTGCGATGATAACCCAAAGAGTAAACTGAGAATTCTCAAATAAGGCGTCAAGCCGTTGGGTAACTCTCAACATAAATACTGTAGAGAGGAGATCGTATTAACCAGGCTAATAATAGGTCACACGAGGCTCACCCACTCCTATCTTATTTCAAAGCAAAGGCCTCCGAACTGCCAGTATTGCAACAACAACAAATTGACAATTAGCTATATTTTCCAAGAATGCCTATATTTCACATCACAGATAGCTTATAATTAAACACAGATATTTCAAAACCCCTCAGAGGCGATGATAAAAGATATAATTAGTGTTTCAGTTTTTAATATTTAAAGATTTACTGACAAAAATATAATATTGATTAGGTAAAAAATATATGTAAATAAATACAATTGAACAAATATAAGCAAAATTAAATAAGGTATAATACTACATTAAACTATGTTAAGTTATCATATTCCAGACTGAACAAAATTTATAATCTTTGTTTCTCTCTATAGAAAACTTTTATTAATTGATAATATTACAATCTGCCACAAATTTGGGCAAAGGGTAATAGTGATAATTACGCCCCTCTAGAAACCCTAAAATACGAATTTTATTTTAACGGCAAAATAAAAATTTTTCTGGAAGATTTCTGATTGACCCTGTGTATCAATAACTGGAATTTACTGGTGTACTATTTTTATTTGAACCAACGTTTCGCCCCACGTTACAGGGCTTCGTCAGGGCAAGATACAAACACTAACAACTTCAAAAACTCTTGTTATATTCCTCTTATTTTGTTTGGTAATTATGTTAAGTGTTTGTATCCTTTTTAACCCTGACGAAGCCCTGCAACGTGGGGCGAAACTTAGGCTCAAATAAAAACAGTACACCAATTTGCTATTTGAATTTTATTTGACCGTATCCGGACCAAATTTCATTTATAAAAATCGGTCTATTTATAATCTTTTCACTTTCTTGAGATTGGTTATTATGGTTTAAATAAAATAAATTGTACCCAATTTAGGTCTCAAAACAATCTATATTTCTAATATTTAAATGTGTATTTCTCTTCTAATTGTAATAAATAAATTGAACGCTTGACCTGAGTGTAGGTTAAAAATATTTTTGTGATAAATTTTTAACAAAGAAGATGACTACGATAAATAATTTTTATTTTAATGTGAAAACTGACTGATTAAGTAATTAGACAATCTAAGAAATCCTTATTAACAAAAATATATGATTTCCTTATGTTTTAATGTCCTATAGGGTATTTTGTAGGACTAACCTGGGGAGAATAGCCTGTATGTAGTAGTTTTTTTAAATGATTTAGTACTAAAATTGTGTTAGAGTAAGATAAATTATAAATGAGATTGTTATTTGTTTTTGAATTGTTTAAGATCATATATGTAATAAAAGCTGTTTGTAATAGATTGTCCTTAATATGGCTGAATTTGCAGAAACGTCGGACTTTTTGGCAAACCTTGAAGATAATCTATCACAAAATAACTTTTATTATAAATATTTTAACAATTAAAAAAAATATATTATTCATAAAATAGCATACTTTACATACAAATTTTCACAATATCAATAATTTAAAAACATTTTGCTGAATATTCTTCCCAGTCACCAATATCTATGAAGAAATAAGTCAATAGGGAATCATATTAATTAATAAGTTATCCTTATAGCTTAGGACAAATACCTTATTTTGTCACTCTTCGCATTAATATAAATTTTTTTAAATTTATTGAGATTAAAGATTTAATATCAATTTATTAATATAATTTCCTTATTAATATTAATAAATTAATATAAATTCTTAATGTTTTATTGTCTCATAGGGTAATTTTCCCTGAAATCTGTGACCTAAGCAGAATAGCCTCCAAAAAGATTTTAAATTATTAAAAAATTATTTAAATTAAAATCCCAACCACACAAATCCACTTGTTTCTAACCTGGCTTCTCCTTCATTACCTAATAATCCTCCTAGGCGTCTGAAAAGAAAATGTCCTCGAGATCTTCTCCTCTAGAAATGTTGGAGTTCTATCAGTGGGTAGATTCTCCACATGTTTTTATCATGTCACTATGTCACCTACAGAAAATTTACTTGTTGTATATATGTGTACACAGTTGTAAATATCAATAAATAAATTATTAAAAAAAAAATTATTGATGTGAGTAAAATTATATTTAAGGCATGCTATTTTATTAAGAATGATGTTCTTTGTTGAAATAGTTAAAAATCATATGTTTAATAAAAGCTAGTTTGTGATAAATTGTCCCTCAGGATTGGCAGAATTGGCCGCAACATTGGACTTTTAAAGAAATAAAGAGTGTTTTGAGACTTAACTTGGTTACAATTTATTTTATTTATACCACAGAAATTATTTGTTCATAATTTTCTTCTTAGAAGGTCTCTAGATTTTTATTTATTAATTCTTTAAATTACCAAAATACTCACTCATAACTTCAACATGAGCCGACCAATCAACACAAAATTTTGGGACGTAAGTAGGTTCGTAAGTGAATAGGGCCTTCATTCTCTCTTCTTCATTCTTTCATAACATCATAGCAGTTTACTAACCAGAACCAAAATATTTTAAACACATATATAATTATAATTATACCAGATTTAATAAAAATGTAATAGCAAATGGAACATGAATGAACATTAGCTCTTTGAAAGCTTATTCATCCAAAAACTTAATTAATCCTCCGATACTGAAACAGTTGAGCTACTAATGAAACCTACTGATGAATATTCCAATGAAAGAGACAGTTGTTTTCAATAAACATGTAAATTGAAAATATTTAAATTGCTAGCTTTAATTAAAACAAAGATCTCTCATTTAAAAGAGATTATTTTATTACTGGAAGCTTATATAAAACAGTTTTTGTGAAGACCGTGTAATATTTTAGTATATTTATTTAAATTGATTAGAATCGTATTGAATTACAATTTAAAATGCAGGGATTAACATTTATGAAAGGAATATGGTCCGGGTACGGTCAAGAAAAACTCAAATAGTAGAAATATACTAATTTAATGAGCCAACGTTTCGCCCCACGTTGCAGGGCTTCTTCAGGGCTATTTTTACGGCAGTCAAAACTAAAAAAAAAAAAATGTTTGTATCTTGAGGGCCCCGTGTGTTTCGTGACATACTGGAAGATTATTGATTGACCGTGTGTAAAGATGAAAGGAATATGGTCCGGGTGCGGTCAAGAAAAACTCAAATAGTATAAATATACTAATTTAATGAGCCAACGTTTCGCCCCACGTTGCAGGGCTTCTTCAGGGCTATTTGGCAGTCAAAACTAAAAAAAAAAATGAAAAAAAAATGGTAGATTTTTTTAATAGATTTTTTTTTTTTTTTTAGTTTTGACTGCCGTAAAAATAGCCCTGAAGAAGCCCTGCAACGTGGGGCGAAACGTTGGCTCATTAAATTAGTATATTTCTACTATTTGAGTTTTTCTTGACCGCACCCGGACCATATTCCTTTCATCTTTACACACGATCAATCAATAATCTTCCAGGATTAACATTTAATTTTTTTTTCTTTCTTACACTACATAAAAAAAAAATAATACAATATTTTTTTTAAATTATTTATTTAATGTAATTTACAACAGTACAAAATAAATAATACAATAGGTGAATATGTAGTATGTTTCATATACAATTGAAAATCTTGGGAAGGAACCACCCATTGGTGGTACTTCAAACATTAATTTAAATTAGTAAGTCCCGTGGCCATCTTCTTTTCAGACGCCTCGGAGGATTATCAGGGATTGTAAAGGATGAAAGATTAAAACTTATTGGGTTAGAAGGTTAGAATAAAAAGACGCATATCTGTTTTGGGTCAAATCTGCAACGAATGGGATGTGTAAGGTCTTTATGAATAAGTTTATTTGTGACGTAATAAGGAGCATCAAGGATTAATTTTATACAATCTTAACTACAGAACACTTGTATATCACAGTTATAATATTTGAGCAACGAAAAGTATAATTGAATAGTTGTATAATTCACAAAATGAGGGTTGGTCCACCATTAGGCATTTATACAAACATGAATATAGAAAAAAGTTGGCTAAACCGTCGAACATCAAACGTATCCAATCCTTTCAATCCAAAATCCTTAAAACCATAGTTAATGCACCCTACTACTTTTCCAACAGAACACTACACCATGACCTACATATCCCTTTTGTCCTTGATCTCATACCAACCAAATTCTCAAAATTCCATATAAACCTTTCCAACCATCC